>NC_090738.1:104026930-104030279 GCF_036898095.1 Palaemon carinicauda
TCCATTTCAGCATAGCCTAAATTCTAGACCATGATGAATTGGATTTCAAATTCCTTAATGAAAAATAGAAATGTGCAAAATAAGACTAATACTACTGTTGTGAAACTTTTACTGAAATATCCTTGGAATATTAATGAATTGAGAAGCTTTGCACTTTACTCTAATTGTACTGGACACGTAATAACCTTCCGGTTTCTTTTTAATTTTTTCTTTTTGGAGCAATCCTTCTTAACAATTACTTTTGCACATCTATTTTGCCTCACTAAGCATAAGGATATATATATATATATATATATAATTTATGTATATATATATATATATATATATATATGTATATATATATATACATATATTTATATATATATATATATATATATAATTTATGTATGTATGTATATATAATATATATATATATATTGTCAAGATTCAAGTTAAATCCACCAAATTAACAATAGGTTATATGAAAAAAAAACAATATAACAATTACATTTAATTAACAAAACTTCACATATCAAAATATTACCAATTAATTAACATAACCAACATAATAACTAAATATTCTGCCCAATACCAAATCCAAAATATCATATGGTATAATAACCGTGCTCACAATGAACAGAAAAGTTCTTAACAAGTGCTTACGAGGCAGGAGATGGGACGAGACACACAGGTGGCAAATAAGCCAGAGCGACGGAAAACGTGAGGTGGGGATGGGATGAGAGGGGTAGTAAAGAGAACGAGACAGGAGGGAAATCAGAAGGTAGGTTTCACAAGGATACTGGAGAGCTACATTTTAACTTAATTTCATGATTTCGTACTTATTATGAAAGAAGGTTACCATTAGTTATTTATTTAGGTATATACAATATGTACACGGATCCGTTTAATTAATGAAGAAAGCCGGTAATTGACGTCTCCTCCCCGCTGAAGAGATCGTAACCTATGAAGGTACGATATTCCCTGGTACGGGTGTTCTTGACAATGCATCAGCTATACGATTGTCTTGAACACGAACGTGCTGAACACTGATATTCAAGTTTTGCAAGTAGAGAGACCATCTTAAAATTTTCTGGTTCACATTTCGAGCTCTGTTCAAGAAGACGAGGGGGTTGTGGTCGGTGTACACAGTAATGGGGTTATTTGTGGAAACGTAGACTTCATATTTCTGCAAGGCTTGTACTATAGCTAGGAGCTCTTTCTCCACAGTATATAGCAACCTTTGGTGCTTCTTCAACCTGCACGAATAGTAAGATACAGGGTAAAGCAAGTTTGTTTCAGGCTTCTCTTGTAGGAGGACAGCACCAATCCCGTAGTCACATGCATCTACCTGGAGAACAAAAGGTTTTGAAGGACCAGAGTTGTTAATACTGGTTTACAGAAAAGTAGGCTTTTGATCTGTTTGAAGGAGTTTTGGCAAGATTCATCCCATACGGATTTGGTCTTAGTACTAGTCAAGTTTATCAACGGATGAGCTGCATTACTGAAATTCTTGCAAAATCTGCGGTAATATGAGGTCATTCCAATAAATCTCATTACTTTTTTGTAGGTACGGGATAATCTAATATAGCTTCTATGTTAGTGGTTTTAGGCAAGATTTCCCCGCTTCCAATAACATGTCCCAAGTACTTTACACGAGCTTTAGCAAAGTTTGATTTAGCAAGATTTATTGTTAAACACAACCTTCTAAATCTATCAAGAAGTGCTTTGAGCTTACCAAGATGTTCTTCCCATGTGTCGGATACTATAAGAATGTCATCCAGGTAACCGTAAACCCCATCCAGATCTCTTATGACATCATTTACCATTCTCTGAACTGTGGCAGGTGCGTTGCACAGACCAAAAGGAAGTCTTTCATATTGGAACAACCCTGAGGGAGTAATAAAGGCGGACATCTCCTTCGCTCTCCCTGAAAATGGGACTTGATAATAACTCTTCAGGATATCGACTTGGGTTAAATATTTCGACTTACCAATGGAGTCCAGTATATCATCAATACGTGGCAGGGGAAAACTGTCTTTTATGGTTACCGAATTTAATTTTCTATTGTCTGTACATAACCTGACCTTACCATTAGATTTGGGCACTAGTAAGCAAGAAGCCCAAGGAGACTTGCTAGGCACAGCAAGTTTATGCTTCAGTAGATACTCGACCTCTTCTTGCATTACCTTCCGTTTTTCAAAATTGGTTCGATAGTAGTTTTGTCTTATAGACGAGTTCCTGGCAATAACTCGATGTCGTGAGAAATACACTGCATTCTCGGGGATTATCTCTGCATACATCTTCATACTGTCGTTGCAGATTCTTAGTATCACACCGTTTCACATCATTTAGGTGCTGTAGATACTGCGGAAGAGATTCTAAGATTTCTTTATCAAAAAGTCAGTCCAAGATGGGAATTCAGCTAGGCCTAAAGAATTTACATCCTTCAAGGAGGTGGACTTTTGTTTTACAATATTAGTGTCTCTGGAACAAAATAGAGCAGCAGAGGAATCGGCATGATATTCTTTAAGCATATTGACATGGATGAACTGAGTGCTTTTACATCTATCTGGAGTTTTTATGATATAATTCTGACGATTTAAACGTTTCTGTATAACATAAGGGCAAGAAAACTTACTTTTAAGAGGAGACCCAGTAATGGGATAGAAGGCCAAGAGTAAATCTCCCACATTAAACTTCCTATCTTTACTGTTTTTATCATACCTAATTTTCATCTCTTCTTGATTTTTACACAAGTTGTTTAGAGCAAATTTATGAATCTTATTAATATTTCCCTTTAATTTCTGTTGGTACCTACTCACTGTTATAGTCTCTACGTTATACTTGTCAAGTAACTTATCTTTAACTACTTGTAAAGGACCCACGTACTTTACGACCATATAGCATTTCAAAAGGTGATACACCTTGAGACTCAGAAGGTACTTCCCTAATTACAAATAGTAAATAGTCTATGCCTTCATCCCAATCAGATTCAGATTCAATACAAAATTTCCTAAGCAATGACTTTAAAGTCTGATGATGCCGTTCTAATGCTCCCTGAGATTCTGGGTGATAAGGAGATGAGAGACACTGTTTTATACACAATTCATTCATAGTTTTCTGAAAAACATCACTAGTAAAATTAGTGCCCCTATCACACTGGATTTCCTTAGGAAACCCGTAAGTTGTAAATACTTTGAGTAAGTGGTTAAGAAAATTTTTATAGGAAATATTCCTGACTGGAAGTGCAATAGGAAATCGTGAGGTAGGGCACATTATAGTCACAAGATTTTGATTACTGTACCAACCGTGTGTCACACAATTGTACATAATTATTTTTTATATATTATGGTTGTATCTGCGCTCTTCA
>NC_090738.1:104045779-104053279 GCF_036898095.1 Palaemon carinicauda
ACAGAAGAGTTCATGGATTGTCCGTATGTAACTAGTAAAGTAAAAATGGCTGTTAGAGAAGGGAATTTCCCCTTGCCAAATGTACAAGTGTTACTTGGTAACGATCTTGCTGGAGAACTGTTGTTACCCAATTTGATAATGTATGAAACTTCTGGAATAATAGAGGAAAGTGAGAATGAAAGAGATCGTGAGTGCTAAAAAGAGGAAAATGAAAATGAGTCAAAAGTGGAGGGTTGTGTTAATGTGACGACCCGCAGTATTGTTAACAATGATCGAGTGAAAGTAAGTGTACCCAACCTCGCAGATAAAGTACAAATTAATGAGAAAACCTTGTAAAGTTACAGAGAGAAGATCCAACTTTAAAGGGTGTGTATAAGCAAGCATTGGAGAAAAGAATGGAAAAGGTACCTGGATATTACTTTAAGGGTGATGTACTTTTCAGGTTATATAGACCTCCTAGGCTGGGTAATGATGAAACATGGATTGACAGAGAACAGCTAGTAGTCCCTCATGATTTACGTAAAGATTTATTGGAGCTCGCTCATAATCTTTATTCACATTTTGGAATTACTAAAACTTACAACCGCTTAGCTTATGATTTTTTCTGGCCTAAAATGAAGGCGGATGTTGTAAATTTCATTAAAAATTTCCATATTTGTCAAATTGCCAGTAAACCTAATGAGGTTATACCAAAGGCACCTTTGAGTCCTATTATTGTACCTCATGAGTCATTCCATTAAATTATCATGGATTGTGTAGGTCCACTGCCTAAGACAAAGAAAGGTAATGTGACGGGCCGAGAGAGGCTGTGAACTCAAAGGCACATTGGAAACGACTGAGTTATTTATTAAGGAACACTCTTCTTTATATACAAAACCTCAAGGCAACAGGACAAGTCCTGTTCGAGAGACAGATAATGTTACTGAGCAAAACGGAGACATGATCATTCAGGTTCTTTTTAGTGCGAGGGAAGAGCGCAGATACAACCATGATATATACAAAATAATTATGTACAATTGTGTGACACACGGTTGGTACATGGCTCCCCCCCTAAAAATGACATACTGTACATGTTAAATAGGGCGCCCTGATCTAGAGAGGCGAACTATAGGCGGGTCATCTGGCAGAAGATAAGCAGGTTTTAGACGATCAATGGAGACCCAGTCTTCTTTGCCCCGAATGTTTAGGAGGAATGCTTTAGGACTGCGTCGGATCAAAAGGAAAGGGCCTGTGTAAGGGGGCGTTAGTGGTGGCTTGTTGGTGTCGTTGCGCAGGAAGACGTGCGTTGCAGAGTGCAAGTCCGTTGGTATGTGATGCTTCGCTGGGGGCTTGTAAGTCTGGCGGCACGGAGTAAATTTTCCCACGACGTGACGTATGCACTGGAGATCGTCGGAGGAGGTTGTAGAAGGAAAAAATTCGGCAGGGACGACCAACGGGTCGCCATACACCATTTCGGCTGCCGAGAAGTCAAGGGCATCTTTAGGAGTGGTCCTTAGTCCAAGGAGGACCCAGGGAAGCTGAGTAAACCAGTTGCAATCCTTGCAGCGGGACATCAAAGCTGCTTTGAGGGTGCGATGAAAACGTTCAACCATTCCATTGGCAGCGGGGTTGTAGGCCGTTGTCTGATGTAGGGTGATGCCCAGGAGATTCGCTAATGACGTCCATAATTGAGATGTAATATGCTCAGGGATACCGAATCTTGAAATCCATCCAGAGAGTAAGGCAGATGTACATGAGGCGGACGTTGCAGTTTCCATGGGAATGGCTTCAGGCCAACGAGTGGAGCGGTCGATGACGGTAAACAGGTAACGATGTCCTTGTGATGCGGGTAGGGGGCCTACAACGTCGACGTGAATGTGTGCGAAACGACGCTGAGGTTGAGGAAAGGTGCCCACTCCTGAATCCGTGTGTCAATGTACTTTGGAAGTTTGGCAAGAAGTACACGCACGGACCCAATCCTTAGCATCCTTAGAAATGCCGTGCCAAATGAACTTTGCCTTCAGCAGCTGTGCAGTAGAACGGCACGAGGGATGTGAAAGGCCGTGAATGAAATCAAACACCTGTCGGCGCATGGGAGCAGGAATCCAAGGTCGCGGTCTACCAGTACTGACGTCACAGAGGAGGGTGGTGTTGGACTCTTCGAGGGGAAAATCCTCCCAACGGAGGGACGTGTAGGATGTCCTACAAGCTTGATACTCTGGATCCTGCCGTTGGGCTTCAGCCAGGGCGTTGTAATCCAATCCCAGTTGAACGTCAGCCAACGTGTTTCTTGACAGGGCATCGGCAACGGGATTAATTTTCCCAGGGACGTATTGGAGGGTGCAATTGTATTCAGCCACGGCGGAGAGATGTCGGCGTTGACGGGCGGACCAGGCGTCAGACTGTCGAGTGAAGGCGTGCACCATAGGTATGTGGTCTGTACGAATGACGAAGGGCGTACCTTCTAAGAAATGGCGAAAGTGACGGACAGCCAAGTGCACCGCCAGCAATTCTCGATCGAAGGTAGAATAACCCGATTCTGCCTTGAACAGTTTTCTGCTGTAGAAAGCGTGCCTTTGACCACCTGCTTGAGTACTGCACCAATAGCGACGTCGCTGGCATCGGTGGAGAGGAGAGGGGCGTGTGGGATAGGAAAAGTGAGAGCTGCAGCAGTTGATAGGGCCTTCTTTGCATTGCAGAAGGCTGCTTCTTGAAGGGGACCCCACTTCAGGTCCTTTGGCTTGCCCTTGAGGGAGGCGTAGAGGGGAGCAAGAGTGGCGGCAATGGCTGGCAGAAAACGGTGATAATAGTTGATCATGCCCAAGAATTCCTGCAGAGCTTTGACGGTCAAGGGCGTGGGGAAATTCTGAACGGCTGCTACCTTCTCAGGGAGGGGATGGACTCCTTCAAGAGTGATACGGTACCCTAAGAACGACACTTCGTTGGCGCTAAAGGTACACTTGTCGTACCGGACTACAAGGCCGATTTGTTGCAGGCGGTCGAGCACGATGCGCAGGTGACGGAGGTGTTCCTCTTTTGAGGAGGAGAACACAAGTATGTCGTCCACATAACATACACAGAAAGGGAGGTCCCCTAAGAGGCCATCCATGAGACGTTGAAACGTTGCCCCAGCATTACGAAGGCCAAAACAGGAGTAATTGAAGGTGTATGTGCCAAACGGAGTGGTGATGGCGGTCTTGGGGATGTCTTCCGGGTTCATAGGCACCTGATAATACCCCTTCAGGAGATCGAGCGTAGAGAAAACCTTCGCTTTGTGCAGGTAGGAGGTTACATCGGCAATGTTTGGGAGGGGGTAGTGATCCGGTTCTGTTTGCATGTTCAGGCGCCTGTAATCCCCGCACGGACGGAGGGAGCCGTCTTTCTTCAGAACGATGTGTAAGGGTGACGACCATGGGCTGGAGGCCTTTTGGCAAAGGCCCATTTTCTCCATTTCGGCGAACGTCTGTTTGGCGGCTGCCAATCGTTCCGGTGCTAGACGTCTGAATTTTGCGAAGACTGGGGGTCCCATCGTCTTGATATGGTGATAAATACCGTCCTTGGCAGGAACCGTGGGCGTTTGGCGAAGTTCTGGACAGAAAACTTCCGGGTACGACGTGAGGAGGTGGGCGTGGGCATCCGTGGGTGCGCTGATGTGGAGAGCGAGGTTAGAGGGGGCTGGTTGAAGAGGTGTCGACAAGTACGAGTCTGCGTTGACCAATCGTCGGTGGGCGACATCGACCAGAAGGTGGAAATGAGAGAGGAAATCTGCACCGAGGATTGGCATTGTGACGTCAGCAACGAGAAACTTCCAATTGAATTTACCGTTTCCGAACGATAATGTGAGGTTCTCGTAACCGTAGGTGGGCATCGCAGATCCATTGGCAGCTACCAAGCAGACGTTGGCAGATGTAGATAGACTACATTGTGCCTTGAAGAGTTTCCTTGTCAAAAGAGAACGACAAGCACCCGTGTCTACCAAAAATCGCACGCCCGTTCCTGCATCCTGTAAAAAGAAAAGATTAGAAACATGGGAGGCCACCGCCACAAGCCATGGCCTACTTACTAGTTTTTTGGCCACTGACAATCTTTGACACATTTCTTCGCGGTTGCCCGAATCTGAAGTGGTAGTAGCAAAACTGCGGCGGATGGGAGGTAGAAAATGGCTGTAGAAGTCGTTCGTTGGGGTGCGAGGTATTGGTGGGTGGTGGGCGGCTTTGTCGCCGCTTTGGCACGTCACGGGGTAGGCGTGTATGTCCTACAGCATTCATGTCAGCTTCAGTTGACGTTGAATAGGTATCCTCGTCGTCAGGGGTGGAGGCGTTGTTAGAGGTCTTGAAGTGGCTGTCCATAAGGGCGTCGGCTTTGGTCATCAAGTCCTTTATGGGTAAACTATCGACATCGGGTATGGCAGCGCGCACAGGTTCAGGTAAACGGCGTATCCAAAGGGCACGGAGTAGGTTCACCTCACGAGGAGAGCTGTCTGCGGCAGGTCGAATGCGAGTGATACTGGTCATTTCCCTGAGGGCAAGCGAAGCCCTTTGGTCCCCCAACGGTTGTTGCGAGAGCTGTAAAAGCTTAGCTATATGGGCGGCTGGCGACGGCGAATACTGCTGCAGAAGGTATGATTTGAGGTCGTCACACGCTATTGGGGTGTCTCCTTGTTCACAAAGCCAGTCGGATATTTCTGGGAAGGTGTCCTTGGGTATCGCCGCGAGAACATAATCCGCTTTGGTGGTTGAGCGAGTCACGCCCCTGATACGAAACTGGACTTCTGCACGCTGAAACCAAGCAAACGCCTCTCCGCTGGCAAACGATGAAAGTTTGAATGGCGCGGCCGCAGCACCAACTGCCGTAGAGTCCGCCATAGTACCAACGATGAAGGGGCGAGGGGGTGGGGGTGGAAGCGAGTCGACTTCCGGGGTCACCAATGTGACGGGCCGAGAGAGGATGTGAACTCAAAGGCAGATTGGAAACGACTGAGTTATTTATTAAGGAGCACTCTTCTTTATATACAAAACCTCAAGGCAACAGGACATGAGCTGTTCGAGAGACAGAAAATGTTACTGAGCAAAACGGAGACATGATCATTCAGGTTCTTTTTAGTGCGAGGGAAGAGCGCAGATACAACCATAATATATAAAAAATAATTATGTACAATTGTGTGACACACGGTTGGTACAGTAATCAAAATCTTGTGACTATAATGTGCCCTACCTCACGATTTCCCATTGCACTTCCAGTCAGGAATATTTCCTATAAAAATTTTCTTAACCACTTACTCAAAGTATTTACAACTTACGGGTTTCCTAAGGAAATCCAGTGTGATAGGGGCACTAATTTTACTAGTGATGTTTTTCAGAAAACTATGAATGAATTGTGTATAAAACAGTGTCTCATCTCCTTATCACCCAGAATCTCAGGGAGCATTAGAACGGCATCATCAGACTTTAAAGTCATTGCTTAGGAAATTTTGTATTGAATCTGAATCTGATTGGGATGAAGGCATAGACTATTTACTATTTGTAATTAGGGAAGTACCTTCTGAGTCTCTAGGTGTATCACCTTTTGAAATGCTATATGGTCGTAAAGTACGTGGTCCTTTACAAGTAGTTAAAGATAAGTTACTTGACAAGTATAACGTAGAGACTATAACAGTGAGTAGGTACCTACAGAAATTAAAGGGAAATATTAATAACATTCATAAATTTGGTCTAAACAACTTGTGTAAAAATCAAGAAGAGATGAAAATTAGGTATGATAAAAACAGTAAAGATAGGAAGTTTAATGTGGGAGATTTAGTCTTGGCCTTCTATCCCATTACTGGGTCTCCTCTTAAAAGTAAGTTTTCTTGCCCTTATGTTATACAGAAACGTTTAAATAGTCAGAATTATATCATAAAAACTCCAGATAGATGTAAAAGCACTCAGTTCGTCCATGTCAATATGCTTAAAGAATATCATGCCGATTCCTCTGCTGCTCTATTTTGTTCCAGAGACACTGATATTGTAAAACAAAAGTCCACCTCCTTGAAGGATGTAAATTCTTTAGGCCTAGATGAATTCCCATCTTGGACTGACTTTTTTAATAAAGAAATCTTAGAATCTCTTCCGCAGTATCTACAGCACCTAAATGATGTGAAACGGTGTGATACTAAGAATCTGCAACGACAGTATGAAGATGTATGCAGAGATAATCCCCGAGAATGCAGTGTATTTCTCACGACATCGAGTTATTGCCAGGAACTCGTCCTATAAGACAAAACTACTATCGAACCAATTTTGAAAAACGGAAGGTAATGCAAGAAGAGGTCGAGTATCTACTGAAGCATAAACTTGCTGTGCCTAGCAAGTCTCCTTGGGCTTCTTGCTTACTAGTGCCCAAATCTAATGGTAAGGTCAGGTTATGTACAGACAATAGAAAATTAAATTCGGTAACCATAAAAGACAGTTTTCCCCTGCCACGTATTGATGATATACTGGACTCCATTGGTAAGTCGAAATATTTAACCCAAGTCTATATCCTGAAGAGTTATTATCAAGTCCCATTTTCAGGGAGAGCGAAGGAGATGTCCACCTTTATTACTCCCTCAGGGTTGTTCCAATATGAAAGACTTCCTTTTGGTCTGTGCAACGCACCTGCCACAGTTCAGAGAATGGTAAATGATGTCATAAGAGATCTGGATGGGGTTTACGGTTACCTGGATGACATTCTTATAGTATCCGACACATGGGAAGAACATCTTGGTAAGCTCAAAGCACTTCTTGATAGATTTAGAAGGTTGTGTTTAACAATAAATCTTGCTAAATCAAACTTTGCTAAAGCTCGTGTAAAGTACTTGGGACATGTTATTGGAAGCGGGGAAATCTTGCCTAAAACCACTAACATAGAAGCTATATTAGATTATCCCGTACCTACAAAAAAGTAATGAGATTTATTGGAATGACCTCATATTACCGCAGATTTTGCAAGAATTTCAGTAATGCAGCTCATCCGTTGATAAACTTGACTAGTACTAAGACCAAATTCGTATGGGATGAATCTTGCCAAGACTCCTTCAAACAGATCAAAAGCCTACTTTGCTGTAAACCAGTATTAACAACTCCTGATCCTTTAAAACCTTTTGTTCTCCAGGTAGATGCATGTGACTACGGGATTGGTGCTGTCCTCCTACAAGAGAAGCCTGAAACAAACTTGCTTTACCCTGTATCTTACTATTCGTGCAGGTTGAAGAAGCACCAAAGGTTGCTATATACTGTGGAGAAAGAGCTCCTAGCTATAGTACAAGCCTTGCAGAAATATGAAGTCTACATCTCCACAAATAACCCCATTACTGTGTACACCGACCACAACCCCCTCGTCTTCTTGAACAGAGCTCGAAATGTGAACCAGAAAATTTTAAGATGGTCTCTCTACTTGCAAAACTTCATTATCAGTGTTCAGCACGTTCGTGTTCAAGACAAACGTATAGCTGATGCATTGTCAAGAACACCCGTACCAGGGAATATCGTACCTTCATAGGTT
>NC_090738.1:104060779-104063279 GCF_036898095.1 Palaemon carinicauda
AAAAATAAAATAGAATACGATATTCGTCCAGAAGGCTAAACTCACTAGGTACATCATCTAAAGCACTCAAATCACATCCTCTACAATGTTTACAATGCTTCCATAACGCTGAAATCATTGCTTGCACCACTATCAGGTTATACTGGAATTAATCCTGCTTCAAAGCAGGTAGGTTGAACCAAAGACAGAGATACTTAATACAAAGCTATAGCAGAGCTGTGACTGTATATCCATCCTTCTCTATAAAGTAGTTGAATTACCTTTGTCTCTGGAGATGACGTTGAGCCATGAATAGATTAACAGATATTGTAACTAATTGGGCCCAATATTGTGAACAGGAGAGATGGATAGTGCCTCTTATGTCTACAGATTCTTAGCTAACGTTCAGGAGATTTTTCTGGTTGAGATATTTGCCATTAGAATAAAACTCGACACCTTCCATTTATTGTGAATCATATTTATTTTGAGAAATATCCGAAATGTGAATCAATATTTTTTCTGTTTTCCTAATTTCTATTTGACAAACAATTTTACAATGATTACTTTTCCGTTGAATATTCTCTTGCTTTTACATTTTTTTTTTTTTTGGGGGGGGGGGTTAAAATATATCAAGACAAAATCATTTCTTATGTAATATCAAATATAAAACAATCAAAATAAATATTTGCCACCTCATTTCAGTAAACAAAGAAAAACATCATACACTCCTATATTTTTTAGTTTTTAACAAATTTCGAAATTTTGCAAACTTATTCTCAAGCAAAATAGCCAGAAAGAAAAAAGAAAAAAACAAGATAAAATGTATAAAGTTTCAATAAGAAAAAAAAAAGAAGTACTAGTTCATGTATTCTTAGTGTATACATTTTACAATAATAAACATTTTCTATCTAACTTTAAAGTACAGAATATACCCAAGTAATATAATAAAACTATCAAATATTTCCTTGAACATCTTTTTTAATTAAATGTTTTTATTGTAGAATGGAATTTTGAACTATTAACTTTAAGAAATACACTTGTTCAGGCTTGTCATAGCCCAGAGCGATGTATGATGCAATATTGCATCATGCTGTTAATGTGCCATATACTGTATGTACCACTGAGCTGAAATGGGTTAATTAAACATTGTTGGATATCATGAATATATATATGCAACTCTCCTTAACTGTAATTTTGCAAAATAAATAACGCGAAAATAACTTTACTGCCATTTGCTCTCCCGGGTGGGCAAACTGTTCCCCAACTTCTGAGACTCTCCTGGGTTATGATCTTCTCCTCCTACTTCAAGGAGGCGTTTCTTTCTCTCTCAAACTTAGTTTGGAGGTGTGATAACAAAGCTTAGACTTAAGATTATTAATACAAGTTCGAGGGATATTAGCCGTTTAAACAGAAAAGGGATGATGTTCATTGTATGATATTTTACGTTATAGGTGTACAAACACGTACTCACTCTCGTGTATACACACACAAAAAATGTGTGTGCATATATATATATATATATATATATATATATATATATATATATATATATATATATATATATATATAAATATATATATACATATGTATATATATGTATGTATACATATATATATATATATATATATATATATATATATATATATATATATATATATATATATATATATATATATATATATGTGTGTGTGTGTATATATATATATGTATATATATATTTATATATATATATATATATATATATATATATATATATATATATATACACACGATAACAAGTATATATATATATATATATATATATATATATATATATATATATATATATATATATATATATATATATATATATATATTCATATATATATTCATATATATATATATATATATATATATATATATACATATATATATACACAGAGAAATGTATGAGTATATATATATATATATATATATATATATATATATATATATATATATATATATATATATATATATATATATATACATGTATATGCACATTATATATATATATATATATATATATATATATATATATATATATATATATATATATATATATATATATATATATATATATATGTGTGTGTGTGTGTGTGTGTGTGTGTGTGTGTGTGTGTGTATGTATATGTAGTTTTCAGCACCACGCTGGCCACAACAGATTGGTGATGGTGAGAGACTTTAGTCTAATCGTTCGTAGCAAACCCACTAGTATGTGTGGCCCTAACTAGTATAGCTTTGATGATCATACATAAACCGTTTCACCGCGCTAAGATATTTTCCACACTTAGAATATTTTTTTCCCTTTTCCATTTTCTAAAAACAAAATTTAAATGTACAAACCCTTGTTGAAAAAGGCTTATTCTTTATTTTATATTAATTTGATGAATAGCTTTCGTTACCCACTTTGCAAATGGAGCTTTAAGCCTAAAGAATATTCTAGATCACTGACCTACTACAGTCCATTTCTTTTAGCGAGGCAGATTTGCACCGACTCGCA
>NC_090738.1:104068279-104100950 GCF_036898095.1 Palaemon carinicauda
GAGTCCTTTATCTAACAGTGGACTAGAAACGGCTTTATTTATGTTACAATGTTTGAGGCCTTTGTTTTACCATAGACCAAAAACGACAGCATTTGTGTTGCTACATGTGTTAGTCCTTTATCTTAGAGTGGACTAGAAACGGCTTCATTTGTTTTACCTGTTTGAGGCCTTTGTCTTACATTGGACCAAGAACGACCGCTTTTGTATTGTTACATGACTGAAGCCTTTGTCTCACAATGAACTAATAGACAGTATTTGTGTTGTTACACGTTCGAGGCATTTGTCTTACAGTGGACTAAAATCGTTTACATTTGTGTCAAATGTTTGAGGCCGGTGTCTTACAATTGACCAAATACGACAGCATTTTTATTGTTACATGTTTGAGGCCTTTTTCTTACAGTGGACTAGAAACTGCTTCATTTGTATTACATGTTTGAGGCATTTCTCTTAAAATTGAACAAAAACGACATCATTTGTGTTGTTACATGTCTGAAGCCTTTGTTTTATAATGAACCAAGAACAGCAACATTTGTGTTGTTACATGTGTGAGACCTTTATCTTATAGTGGACTACAAAAGGGCTTCATTTGTGTTACATGTTTGAGGCCTTTGTGTTACAATGGACCAAAAACGACAGCATTTGTGTTGTTACATGTCTGAAGCCTTTGTTTTACAATGAAACAAAAACGACAGCATTTGTGTTGTTACATGATTGAAGCCTTTGTTTTACAATGAACCAAAAACGGATGCATTTGTGTTGTTACATATGTGAGGCCTTTATTTTACAGTTGACTAGACACGGTTGCATTTGTTTTAAATTTTTGAGTCCTTTGTGTTACAGTGTACCAAAAACAATTGCATTTCTATTGTTACTGGTGTGAGGCCTTTGTCTTACAATGGACCAGAAACGGCTGCATTTGTGTTCAATTTTTGAGGCCTTTGTCTTACATTGGACCAGAAACGGCTGCATTTGTGTTATATGTTTGAGGCCTTTGTCTTACATTGGACCAAAAACGGCAGCATTTGTGTTACATGTTTGAGGTCTTTGTCTCACAATGGACCAAAAATGACAGCATTTGTTTTGTTACATGTCTGAAACATTTGTCTTACAGTGAACCAGAATCGGCAGCATTTGTGTTGTTACATGTGTGAGGTCTTTATCTTACAATGGACTAGAAACGGTTTCATTTGTGTTACATGGTTGAGGCTTTTGTCTTACAATTGACCAAAAACGACAGCATTTGTCTCATTACATGTCTGAAGCCTTTGTTTTACAATTGAACAAAAACGACAGCATTTGTGTTGTAACATGTCTGAAGCCTTTGTCTCACAATGAACCAATAGACAGTGTTGTTAAACGTGTGAGGCATTTGACTTGAAAGGGACTAGAAACGGTTACATTTGTGTCACATGTTTGAGGCCGTTGTCTTACAATTGACCAAATACCTCAGCATTTGTGTTGTTACATGTTTGAGGCCTTTCTCTTACAGTGGAGTAGAAACAGCTATATTTGTGTTACATGTTTGAGACGTTTTTCTTACAATGGACCAAAAACGACAGCATTTGTGTTGTTACATGTCTGAAGCCTTTGTTTTACAATGAACCAAAAGGGCAGCATTTGTGTTGTTACATGTGTGAGAGCTTTATCTTATAGTGGACTAGAAACGGCTGCATTTGTGTTACATTTTTGAGGCTTTTGTCTAACATTGGACCAGTAACGGCTGTATTTGTGTTATATGTTTGAGGCCTTTGTCTTTCATTGTACCAGAAACGGCAGCATTTGTGTTGTTACATATGTGACACCTTTATCTTACAGTGAACTAGAAACAGCTGCATTTTTGTTACATGTTTGAGGCCTTTGTCTTATATTGGACCAGAAACGGCTTCATTTGTGTTACATGTTTGAGGTCTTTTTCTTACAATGGACCAAAAACGACCGCATTTGTTTTGTTAAATGTCTGAAACCTTTGTCTTACAGTGAACCAAAATCGGCAGCATTTGTGTTGTTACATGTGTGAGGCCTCTCTCTTACAGTGGACTAGAAACGGCTTCATTTGTGTTACATGTTTGAATCTTTTGTCTTACAATGGACCAGAATCGGCATCATTTGTGTTGTTTCATGTGTGAGGCCTTTATCTTACAGTGGACTAGAAACGGCTTCAGTTTGTGTTACATGTCTGAGGCTTTTGTCTTACAATGGACAAAAAACGACATCATTTGTGTTGTTACATGTCTGAAGCCTTTGTTTTACAATGGACCAAAATCGACAGTATTTTTGTTGTTACATGGTTGAGACCTTTATCTTATATTGGAATAGAAACGGCTTCATTTGTGTTACATGTTTGAGGCCTTTGTCTTAAAATGGACCAAAAACGACAGCATTTGTGTTGTTACATGTTTGAAGCCTTTGTTTTACAATTGAACAAAAACGACAGCATTTGTGTTGTTACATGTCTGAAGCCTTTGTTTTACAGTGAACGAAAAACGTCAGCTTTTGGGTTGTTACATGTGTGAGGCCTTCATTTTACAGCGGACTAGACACGGCTGCATTCGTGTTACATGTTTGAAGTATTTGTCTTACAGTGTACCAATAACAATTGCATTTCTATTGTTACAGGTGTGAGGCCTTTATCTTACAATGGACCAGAAATGGCTGCATTTGTGTTATATGTTTGAGGCCTTAGTCTTTCAGTGGACCAGAAACGGAAGCATTTGTGTTGTTACATGTGTGAGGCCTTTATCTTACAGTGAACTAGAATCGGCTGCATTTATGTTACATATTTGAGGCCTATGTCCTACATTGGACCAGAAACGGCTGCATTTGTGTTACATGTTTTAGGTCTTTGTCTTACAATGGAACAAAAACGACAGCATTTGTGTTGTTACATGTCTGAAACCTTTGTCTTACAGTGGTCCAGAATCGGCAGCATTTGTGTTGTTACATGTGTGAGGCCTTTATCTTACAGTGGATTAGAAACGGCTTCATTTGTGTTACATGTTCGAGGCTTTTGTCTAACAATGGACCAAAAACGACATTATTTGTGTAATTATATTTCTAAAGCCTTTGTATTACAATGAACGAAAAACGGCAGCATTTGTGTTGTTACATGTGTGAGAGCTTTATCTTATAGAAGACTAGAAACGGCTGCATTTGTGTTACATTTTTTGAGGCCTTTGTCTAACATTGGACATGAAACGGCTGCATTTGTGTTATATGTTTGAGGCCTTTGTCTTTCATTGGACCAGAAACGGAAGCATTTGTGTTGTTACATGTGTGAGGCCTTTATATTACAGTGAGCTAGAAACGGCTGCATTTGTGTTACATGTTTGATGCCTTTGTTTTACATTAGACCAAAAACGGCTTCATTTGTGTTACATGTTTGAGGTCTTAGTCTTACAATGGACCAAAAACGACAGCATTTGTGTTGTTACATGTCTGAAACCTTTGTCTTACAGTGAACCAGAATCGGCAGCATTTGTGTTGTTTCATGTGTGAGGCCTTTATCTTACAGTGGACTAGAAACGGCTTCATTTGTGTTACATGTTTGAGGCTTTTGTCTTACAATGGACCAAAAACGACATCATTTGTGTTGTTACATGTCTGAAGCCTTTGTCTCACAATGAACCAATGGACAGTAATTGTGTTGTTAAACGTGTGAGGCATTTCACTTACAAGGGACTAGAAACGGTTACATTTGTGTCACATGTTTGAGGCCGTTGTCTTACAATTGACGAAATACGAAAGCTTTTGTATTGTTACATGTTTGAAGCCTTTTTCTTACAGTGGACTAGAAACTGCCTCATTTGTCTTACATGTTTGAGGCATTTCTCTTACAATTGAACAAAAACGACAGCATTTGTGTTGTTACATGTCTGAAGCCTTTGTTTTACAATAAACCAAAAACGGCAACATTTGTGTTGTTACATGTGTGAGACCTTTATCTTATAGTGGACTAGACGCGGCTACATTCGTGTTACATGTTTTAGGCCTTTGTCTTACAATGGACCAAAAACGACAGCATTTGTGTTGTTACATGTCTGAATCCTTTGTTTTACAATGGAACAAAAACGACAGCATTCGTGTTGTTACATGTCTGAAGCCTTTGTTTTACAATGAACCAAAAACGGCCGCATTTGTGTTGTTAGAGGTGTGAGGCCTTTGTCTTACAATGGACCAGAAACGGCTGCATTTGTGTTTCATTTTTGAGGCCTTTGTCTAACATTGGACTAGAAACGGCTGCATTTGTGTTATATGTTTGAGGCCTTTGTCTTTTATTGGACCAGAAACGGCAGCATTTGTGTTGTTACTGGTGTCACGCCTTTATCTTACAGTGTTACATGTTTGAGGCCTTTGTCCTACATTGGACCATAAAACGGCTTCATTTGTGTTACATGTTTGAGGTCTTTTTCTTACAATGGACCAAAAAACGACAGCATTTGTGTTATTACATTTCTAAAGCCTTTGTTTTACAATGAACCAAAAACGGCAGCATTTGTGTTGTTACATGTGTGAGAGCTTTATCTTATATTGGACTAGAAACGGCTGCATTTGTGTTACATTTTTGAAGCCTTTGTCTAACATTGGACAAGAAACGGCTGCATTTGTGTTATATGTTTGAGGCCTTTGTCTTTCATTGGACCAGAAACGGAAGCATTTGTGTTGTTACATGTGTGAGGCCTTTATCTTAGAGTGAGCTAAAAACGGCTGCATTTGTGTTACATGTTTGATGCCTTTGTCTTACATTGGACCAGAAACGGCTTCATTTGTGTTACATGTTTGAGGTCTTTGTCTTACAATGGACCAAAAACGACCGCATTTGTTTTGTTACATGTCTGAAACCTTTGTCTTACAGTGAACCAGAATCGGCAGCATTTGTGTTGTTTCATGTGTGAGGCCTTTATCTTACAATGGACTAGAAACGGCTTCATTTGTGTTACATGTTTGAATCTTTTGTCTTACAATGGACCAAAAACGACAGCATTTGTGTTGTTACATGTCTGAAGCCTTTGTTTTATAATGGACCAAAATCGGCAGTATTTTTGTTGCTAAATGTGTGAGGCCTTTATCTTACATAGGACTAGAACCGGCTTCATTTTTTTTACATGTTTGAGGCTTTTGTATTACAATAGAATAAAAACGACAACATTTGTGTTGTTACATGTCTGAAGCCTTTGTCTTACAATGAACTGATAGACAGTATTTGTGTTGTTACACGTGTGAGGCATTTGTCTTACAGTGGACTAGAATCGTTTACATTTGTATCACATGTTTGAGGCCGTTCTCTTACAATTGACCAAACACGACAGCATTTGTATTGTTACATATTTGAGGCCTTTCTCTTGCAGTCGACTAGAAACGGCTTCATTTGTGTTACATGTTTGAGGCGTTTGTCTTACAATTGAACAAAAACGACAGAATTTGTGTTGTTACATGTCTGAAGCCTTTGTTTTATAATGAACCAAAAACAGCAACATTTGTGTTGTTACATATGTCAGACCTTTATCTTATAGTGGACTAGAAACGGCTTCATTTGTGTTACATGTTTGAGGCCTTTGTGTTACAATGGACAAAAAACGAAAGAATTTGTGTTGTTACATGTCTGAAGCCTTTGTTTTACAATGAACAAAAAACGGCTGAATTTGTGTTGTTACATGTGTGAGGCCTTTATTTTATAGCGGACTAGACACGGTTGCATTTGTTTTAAATGTTTGAGGCCTTTGTGTTAGTGTACCAAAAACAATTGCATTTCTATTTTTACAGGTGTGAGGCCTTTTTCTTACAATGGACCAGAAACGGCTGCATTTGTGTTACATATTTGAGGCCTATGTCCTACATTGGCCCAGAAACGGCTGCATTTGTGTTACATGGTTTAGGTCTTTGTCTTACAATGGAACAAAAAGGACAGCATTTGTGTTGTTACATGTCTGAAACCTTTGTCTTACAGTGGTCCAGAATCGGCAGCATTTGTGTTGTTTCATGTGTGAGGCCTTTATCTTACAGTGGACTAGAAACTGCTTCATTTGTGTTACATGTTCGAGGCTTTTGTCTAACAATGGACCAAAAACGACATCATTTGTGTTATTACATTTCTAAAGCCTTTGTTTTACAATGAACCAAAAACGGCAGCATTTGTGTTGTTACATGTGTGAGAGCTTTATCTTATATTGGACTAGAAACGGCTGCATTTGTGTTACATTTTTGAAGCCTTTGTCTAACATTGGACAAGAAACGGCTGCATTTGTGTTATATGTTTGAGGCCTTTGTCTTTCATTGGACCAGAAACGGAAGCATTTGTGTTGTTACATGTGTGAAGCCTTTATCTTAGAGTGAGCTAAAAACGGCTGCATTTGTGTTACATGTTTGATGCCTTTGTCTTACATTGGACCAGAAACGGCTTCATTTGTGTTACATGTTTGAGGCCTTTGTGTTACAATGGACAAAAAACGACAGAATTTGTGTTGTTACATGTCTGAAGCCTTTGTTTTACAATGAACAAAAAACGGCTGCATTTGTGTTGTTACATATGTGAGGCCTTTATTTTATAGCGGACTAGACACGGTTGCATTTGTTTTAAATGTTTGAGGCCTTTGTGTTACAGTGTACCAAAAACAATTGCATTTCTATTGTTACTGGTGTGAGGCCTTTGTCTTACAATGGACCAGAAACGGCTGAATTTGTGTTAGATTTTTGAGGCCTTTGTCTTACTTTGGACCAGAAACGGCTGCATTTGTGTTATATGTTTGAGACCTTTGTGTTTCATTGGACCAGAAACGCCAGCATTTGTGTTTTTACATATGTGAGGCCTTTATCTTACAGTGAACTAGAAAAGGCAGCATTTGCATTACAAGTTTGAGGCCTTTGTCTTACATTGGACCAGAAACGGCTGCATTCGTGTTACATGTTTGAGGTCTTTGTCTTACAATAAACCAAAAACGACAGCATTTGTTTCGTTACATGTCTGAAGCCTTTGTTTTACAATGGACCAAAATCGGCAGTATTTTTGTTGCTACATGTGTGAGGCCTTTATCTTACAGTGGACTAGAAACGGCTTCATTTGTGTTACATGGTTGAGGCTTTTGTCTTACAATGGACCAAAAACGACAGCCTTTGTCTTATTACATGTCTGAAGCCTTTGTTTCACAATGGACCAAAATCGACAGCATTTGTGTTGTTACATGTGTGAGTCCTTTATCTAACAGTGGACTAGAAACGGCTTTATTTATGTTACAATGTTTGAGGCCTTTGTTTTACCATAGACCAAAAACGACAGCATTTGTGTTGCTACATGTGTTAGTCCTTTATCTTAGAGTGGACTAGAAACGGCTTCATTTGTTTTACCTGTTTGAGGCCTTTGTCTTACATTGGACCAAAAACGACAGCTTTTGTATTGTTACATGACTGAAGCCTTTGTCTCACAATGAACTAATAGACAGTATTTGTGTTGTTACACGTTCGAGGCATTTGTCTTACAGTGGACTAAAATCGTTTACATTTGTGTCAAATGTTTGAGGCCGGTGTCTTACAATTGACCAAATACGACAGCATTTTTATTGTTACATGTTTGAGGCCTTTTTCTTACAGTGGACTAGAAACTGCTTCATTTGTATTACATGTTTGAGGCATTTCTCTTAAAATTGAACAAAAACGACAGCATTTGTGTTGTTACATGTCTGAAGCCTTTGTTTTATAATGAACCAAGAACAGCAACATTTGTGTTGTTACATGTGTGAGACCTTTATCTTATGGTGGACTACAAAAGGGCTTCATTTGTGTTACATGTTTGAGGCCTTTGTGTTACAATGGACCAAAAAACGACAGCATTTGTGTTGTTACATGTCTGAAGCCTTTGTTTTACAATGAAACAAAAACGACAGCATTTGTGTTGTTACATGATTGAAGCCTTTGTTTTACAATGAACCAAAAACGGATGCATTTGTGTTGTTACATGTGTGAGGCCTTTATTTTACAGTTGACTAGACACGGTTGCATTTGTTTTAAATTTTTTAGTCCTTTGTGTTACAGTGTACCAAAAACAATTGCATTTCTATTGTTACTGGTGTGAGGCCTTTGTCTTACAATGGACCAGAAACGGCTGCATTTGTGTTTAATTTTTGAGGCCTTTGTCTTACATTGGACCAGAAACGGTTGCATTTGTGTTATATGTTTGAGGCCTTTGTCTTTCATTGGACCAAAAACGGCAGCATTTGTGTTACATGTTTGAGGTCTTTGTCTCACTATGGACCAAAAATGACAGCATTTGTTTTGTTACATGTCTGAAACATTTGTCTTACAGTGAACCAGAATCGGCCGCATTTGTGTTGTTACATGTGTGAGGTCTTTATCTTACAATGGACTAGAAACGGTTTCATTTGTGTTACATGGTTGAGGCTTTTGTCTTACAATGGACCAAAAACGACAGCATTTGTCTTATTACATGTCTGAAGCCTTTGTTTTACAATTGAACAAAAACGACAGCATTTGTGTTGTAACATGTCTGAAGCCTTTGTCTCACAATGAACCAATAGACAGTGTTGTTAAACGTGTGAGGCATTTGACTTGAAAGGGACTAGAAACGGTTACATTTGTGTCACATGTTTGAGGCCGTTGTCTTACAATTGACCAAATACCTCAGCATTTGTGTTGTTACATGTTTGAGGCCTTTCTCTTACAGTGGAGTAGAAACAGCTACATTTGTGTTACATGTTTGAGACGTTTTTCTTACAATGGACCAAAAACGACAGCATTTGTGTTGTTACATGTCTGAAGCCTTTGTTTTACAATGAACCAAAAGGGCAGCATTTGTGTTGTTACATGTGTGAGAGCTTTATCTTATAGTGGACTAGAAACGGCTGCATTTGTGTTACATTTTTGAGGCTTTTGTCTAACATTGGACCAGTAACGGCTGCATTTGTGTTATATGTTTGAGGCCTTTGTCTTTCATTGTACCAGAAACGGCAGCATTTGTGTTGTTACATATGTGACACCTTTATCTTACAGTGAACTAGAAACAGCTGCATTTTTGTTACATGTTTGAGGCCTTTGTCTTATATTGGACCAGAAACGGCTTCATTTGTGTTACATGTTTGAGGTCTTTTTCTTACAATGGACCAAAAACGACCGCATTTGTTTTGTTACATGTCTGAAACATTTGTCTTACAGTGAACCAAAGTCGGCAGCATTTGTGTTGTTACATGTGTGAGGCCTCTCTCTTACAGTGGACTAGAAACGGCTTCATTTGTGTTACATGTTTGAATCTTTTGTCTTACAATGGACCAGAATCGGCATCATTTGTGTTGTTTCATGTGTGAGGCCTTTATCTTACAGTGGACTAGAAACGGCTTCAGTTGTGTTACATGTCTGAGGCTTTTGTCTTACAATGGACAAAAAACGACATCATTTGTGTTGTTACATGTCTGAAGCCTTTGTTTTACAATGGACCAAAATCGACAGTATTTTTGTTGTTACATGGTTGAGACCTTTATCTTATATTGGAATAGAAACGGCTTCATTTGTGTTACATGTTTGAGGCCTTTGTCTTAAAATGGACCAAAAACGACAGCATTTGTGTTGTTACATGTTTGAAGCCTTTGTTTTACAATTGAACAAAAACGACAGCATTTGTGTTGTTACATGTCTGAAGCCTTTGTTTTACAGTGAACGAAAAACGTCAGCTTTTGGGTTGTTACATGTGTGAGGCCTTCATTTTACAGCGGACTAGACACGGCTGCATTCGTGTTACATGTTTGAGGCATTTGTCTTACAGTGTACCAAAAACAATTGCATTTCTATTGTTACAGGTGTGAGGCCTTTATCTTACAATGGACCAGAAATGGCTGCATTTGTGTTATATGTTTGAGGCCTTAGTCTTTCAGTGGACCAGAAACGGAAGCATTTGTGTTTTTACATGTGTGAGGCCTTTATCTTACAGTGAACTAGAATCGGCTGCATTTATGTTACATATTTGAGGCCTATGTCCTACATTGGACCAGAAACGGCTGCATTTGTGTTACATGTTTTAGGTCTTTGTCTTACAATGGAACAAAAACGACAGCATTTGTGTTGTTACATGTCTGAAACCTTTGTCTTACAGTGGTCCAGAATCGGCAGCATTTGTGTTGTTACATGTGTGAGGCCTTTATCTTACAGTGGATTAGAAACGGCTTCATTTGTGTTACATGTTCGAGGCTTTTGTCTAACAATGGACCAAAAACGACATTATTTGTGTAATTATATTTCTAAAGCCTTTGTATTACAATGACCGAAAAACGGCAGCATTTGTGTTGTTACATGTGTGAGAGCTTTATCTTATAGAAGACTAGAAACGGCTGCATTTGTGTTACATTTTTGAGGCCTTTGTCTAACATTGGACATGAAACGGCTGCATTTGTGTTATATGTTTGAGGCCTTTGTCTTTCATTGGACCAGAAACGGAAGCATTTGTGTTGTTACATGTGTGAGGCCTTTATATTACAGTGAGCTAGAAACGGCTGCATTTGTGTTACATGTTTGATGCCTTTGTTTTACATTAGACCAAAAACGGCTTCATTTGTGTTACATGTTTGAGGTCTTAGTCTTACAATGGACCAAAAACGACAGCATTTGTGTTGTTACATGTCTGAAACCTTTGTCTTACAGTGAACCAAAATCGGCAGCATTTGTGTTGTTTCATGTGTGAGGCCTTTATCTTACAGTGGACTAGAAACGGCTTCATTTGTGTTACATGTTTGAGGCTTTTGTCTTACAATGGACCAAAAACGACAGCATTTGTGTTGTTACATGTCTGAAGCCTTTGTCTCACAATGAACCAATGGACAGTAATTGTGTTGTTAAACGTGTGAGGCATTTCACTTACAAGGGACTAGAAACGGTTACATTTGTGTCCGTTGTCTTACAATTGACGAAATACGAAAGCTTTTGTATTGTTACATGTTTGAAGCCTTTTTCTTACAGTGGACTAGAAACTGCCTCATTTGTCTTACATGTTTGAGGCATTTCTCTTACAATTGAACAAAAACGACAGCATTTGTGTTGTTACATGTCTGAAGCCTTTGTTTTACAATAAACCAAAAACGGCAACATTTGTGTTGTTACATGTGTGAGACCTTTATCTTATAGTGGACTAGACGCGGCTACATTCGTGTTACATGTTTGAGGCCTTTGTCTTACAATGGACCAAAAACGACAGCATTTGTGTTGTTACATGTCTGAATCCTTTGTTTTACAATGGAACAAAAACGACAGCATTCGTGTTGTTACATGTCTGAAGCCTTTGTTTTACAATGAACCAAAAACGGCCGCATTTGTGTTGTTAGAGGTGTGAGGCCTTTGTCTTACAATGGACCAGAAACGGCTGCATTTGTGTTTCATTTTTGAGGCCTTTGTCTAACATTGGACTAGAAACGGCTGCATTTGTGTTATATGTTTGAGGCCTTTGTCTTTTATTGGACCAGAAACGGCAGCATTTGTGTTGTTACTGGTGTCACGCCTTTATCTTACAGTGTTACATGTTTGAGGCCTTTGTCCTACATTGGACCATAAAACGGCTTCATTTGTGTTACATGTTTGAGGTCTTTTTCTTACAATGGACCAAAAACGACAGCATTTGTGTTGTTTCATGTGTGATGCCTTTATCTTACAGTGGACTAGAAATGTCTTCATTTGTGTTACATGTTTGAGGCTTTTGTCTTACAATGGACCAAAAACGACAGCATTTGTGTTGTTACATGTCTGAAGCCTTTGTTTTACAATGGACCAAAATCGGCAGTATTTTTGTTGCTAAATGTGTGAGGCCTTTATCTTACAGTGGACTAGAACCGGCTTCATTTTTGTTACATGTTTGAGGCTTTTGTATTACAATGGAATAAAAACGACAACATTTGTGTTGTTATATGTCTGAAGCCTTTGTCTTACAATGAACTAATAGACAGTATTTGTGTTGTTACACGTGTGAGGCATTTGTCTTACAGTGGACTAGAATCGTTTACATGTGTATCACATGTTTGAGGCCGTTGTCTTACAATTGATTAAATACGACAGCATTTGTATTGTAACATATTTGAGGCCTTTCTCATACAGTGGACTAGAAACGGCTTCATTTGTGTTACATGTTTGAGGCGTTTGTCTTACAATTGAACAAAAACAACAGCATTTGTGTTGTTACATGTCTGAAGCCTTTGTTTTATAATGAACCAAAAACAGCAGCATTTGTGTTGTTACATGTTTGAGACCTTTATCTTATAGTGGACTAGAAACGGCTTCATTTGTGTTACATGTTTGAGGCCTTTGTGTTACAATGGACCAAAAACGACAGCATTTGTGTTGTTACATGTCTGAAGCCTTTGTTTTACAATGAACAAAAAACGGCCACATTTGTGTTGTTACATGTGTGAGGCCTTTATTTTATAGTGGGCTAGACACGGTTGCATTTGTTTTAAATATTTGAGGCCTTTTTGTTACAGTGTACCAAAAACAATTGCATTTCTATTGTTACTGGTGTGAGGCCTTTGTCTTACAATGGACCAGAAACAGCTGCATTTGTGTTAGATTTTTGAGGACTTTGTCTTACATTGGACCAGAAACGGCTGCATTTGTGTTATATGTTTGAGACCTTTGTGTTTCATTGGACCAGAAACGGCAGCATTTCTGTTTTTACATATGTGAGGCCTTTATCTTACAGTGAACTAGAAAAGGCTGCATTTGCATTACATGTTTAAGGCCTTTGTCTTACATTGGACCAGAAACGGCTGCATTCGTGTTACATGTTTGAGGTCTTTGTCTTACAATGGACCAAAAACGACAGCATTTGTTTTGTTATATGTCTGAAACCTTTGTCTTACAGTGAACCAGAATTGGCAGCATTTGTGTTGTTACATGTGTGAGGCCTTTATCTGACAGTGGACTAGAAACGGCTTCATTTGTGTTACATGGTTGAGGCTTTTATCTTATAATGGACCATAAACGACAGCATTTGTCTTATTACATGTCTGAAGCCTTTGTTTTACAATGGACCAAAATCGGCAGTATTTTTGTTGCTACATGTGTGAGGCCTTTATCTTACTGTGGACTAGAACTGGCTTCATTTGTGTTACATGTTTGAGGCTTTTGTATTACAATGGACTAAAAACGACAGCATTTGTGTTGTTACATGTCTGAAGCCTTTGTCTTACAATGAACCAATAGACAGTATTTATGTTGTTAAACGTGTGAGGCATTTGACTTACAGTGGACTAGAAATGGTTACATTTGTGTCACATGTTTGAGGCAGTTGTCTTACAATTGACAAAATACGGAAGCATTTGTGTTGTTACATGTTTGAGGCCTTTCTCTTACAGTGGACTAGAAACAGCTACATTTGTGTTACATGTTTGAGGCGTTTGTCTTATAATGGACCAAAAACGACAGCATTTGTGTTGTTACATGTCTGAAGCCTTTGTTTTACAGTGAACCAAAAACGGCAGCATATGTTTTGTTACATTTGTGTGAGCTTTATCTTACATTGGACCAGAAACGGCTGCAATTGTTTTACATGTTTGAGGTCTTTGTCTTACAATGGACCAAAAACGACAGCATTTGTGTTGTTACATGTGTGAAACCTTTGTCTTACAGTGGACCAGAATCGGCAGCATTTGTGTTGTTACATGTGTGAGGCCTTTATCTTACAGTGGACTAGAAACGGCTTCATTTGTGTTACATGTTTGAGGCTTTTGTCTTACAATGGACCAAAAACGACAGCATTTGTGTTGTTACATGTCTGAAGCCTTTGTTTTATAATGGACCAAAATCGGTTATATTTTTGTTGCTACATGTGTGAGGCCTTTATCTTATAGTGGACTAGAAACAGCTGCATTTGTGTTACATTGTTTGAGGCCTTTGTTTTACAATTGACCAAAAATTACAGGATTTTTGTTGCGACATGTGTGAGTCCTTTTTCTTACAGTGAACTAGAAACGGTTTCATTTGTGTTACCTGTTTGAGGCCTTCGTCTTACATTGGACCAAAAACGACAACATTTGTGATGTTACATGTTTGAAGTCTTCATCTCACAATAAACCCAATAGACAGTATTTGTGTTGTTACACATGTGAGGCCTTTGTCTTACAGTGGACTAGAACCAGCTTCATTTGTGTTACATGTTTGTGGCTTTTGTATTACAATGGACTAAAACGAAAGCATTTGTGTTGTTACATGTCTGAAGCCTCTGTTTCACAATGAACCAATAGACAGTATTTGTGTTGTTACACGTGTGAGGCATCTATGTTACAGTGGACTAGAAACGGTTTCATTTTCGTTACATGTTTGAGGCTGTTGTCTACAATTGACCATATACGGCACCATTTGTGTTGTTACATGTCTGAAGCCTTTGTTTTACAATGGACCAAAATCGGCAGTATTTTTGTTGTTGAATGTGTGAGGCCTTTATCTTATAGTGGACTAGAAACGGCGTCATTTGTGTTACATGGTTGATGCCTTTGTCTTACAATGGACCAAAAACGACAGTATTTGTGATTTTACATGTCTGAAGCCTTTCTTTTACAATGAAACAAAAAGACAGCATTTTTGTTGTTACGTGTCTGAAACCTTTGTTTTACAATGAACCAAAAAAGGCAACATTTGTGTTGTTACATGTGTGAGGCCTTTATCTTATAGTGGACTAAAAACGGCGTCATGTGTGTTACATGTTTGATGCCTTTGTCTTAAAATGGACCAAAAAACGACAGCATTTGTGTTGTTACATGCCTGAAGCCTTTGTTTTACAATGGAACAAAAATGACAGCATTTGTGTTGTTACATGTCTGAAGCCTTTATTTTACAATGAACCAAAAAACGGCAGCATTTGTGTTGTTACATGTCTGAGGCCTTTATCTTATAGTGGACTAGAAACGGCTTCATTTGTGTTACATGTTAGAGGCCTTTGTCTTACTATTGAACAAAAACGACAGCATTTGTGATGTTACATGTGTGAAACATTTGTTTTACAATGAACCAAAAACGGCAGCATTTGTGTTGTTACATGTGTGAGGCCTTTATCTTATAGTGAACTAGAAACGGATGCATTCTTGTTACATGTTTGAGACCTGTCTTACTGTGGACCAATAATGGCTTCATTTGTGTTACATGTTAGAGGCCTTTGTTTTACAATGGACCAAAAGCAAACGATAGCATTTGTGTTGTTGCATGTTTGAGGCTATTGTCCGCCAGTTGACTAGATACTACTGCGTTTGTGTTACATTACTGAGGCCTTTGTCTTATAGTGGACCAGAAACGGCTGCATTTTTGTTACATCTCTGAAGCTTTTGTGTTAATGTGAGCTAGGAACGGCTGCTTTTGTGTTGCCACATGTCTGAGGCCTTTGTCCTGCAGTGGACCAGGAATAGCTGCACTTATTAAGTGTATACATACTCATACTTCATTCTTAAATTTTGATTTTGAAATCCTGAGCGCCACTGTAATTGACTCATCGTTGCTCTATTTCTTATTAAGTTGGCAATTTCTCTTTTCAAGAAAAAAATTGCAATTAACATCATTCATTTATTAAATTATGAAAGCGGAAACATTACGCTGTATCAGAATCTCTTGTCTTTATTCCAACCTTTTTTTCCATATATTTTCTAAAATTGTGCTGACCTCTCCTTGTTTAAAGGGAAGGAATGAATGAATGATTATAAGAGATCCAGCGTCACAATTTCAATGGACATTGACGCCAATTGTTCAAAGGAAAGATTTTAAGCATACGTTTCAATACCAACGTAATTTGAATATTTGATTTTTTCTTACGAAAATTAATGACAATATTTTTTGTAGTTGCTAAATTACTGTATAATCATTATAGAATTATTAACTACATCATTAGTTAATTGTTATTATTGTCTTTTTGATGGCTCGTGAAAATATCTCTTAGAGAATTAAAAGTGAGAGTTGGTGCATTGTAAGTTAGAGAAATCAGAGAACCAGGTATGATGAGGCTACAATTAAAAGACAGAAGGTAATGACCGAAGAGAGGCTACAAAGAGTAGTGTATCGCGTTTAAAGGTTTGACAGGTCACTCATGAATGGCAGAGGCAAGGGACAGTGACATTTCCCTAGCAAGCAGGACCATGCCCTGGAGACTAACCATATATTATATGATCAGTGCCCAAGCCCCTTCTCCACACAAGCTATGACCAAGGTGGGCCACGCAATGGCTGCTGATGACTCAACAGATAGACCTATAGGCTCCCCCAAACCCACAACCCTAGCTCACAAGGATGGTAACGTTGCAGATACTGACAAGTCTGACCGGGACTTGAACCCCCATCTGGCAAACACCAGGCAGAGACGTTACCAATCGGGCCACAACAACCCCTGATGATAATCGTGTTGAAGGTGCAGATATCCCGATATTCCCAGAAGCTTAGAAAATTCTAAGGATTTACTTATTATGGGATATATAACCTATTTTGTTTCTGGGTTACCTTTTTCATTTGTTTAAAGGCTATCTCAATGGCTTAAACCAGCAGTTCCCATAATTGGGGTAATTTCCTACGGGTGGGAAATTTAAAGCTAACAGGAGGGAAATAATTACACTGCTTACTAGCATTAAAAAATCTCAGATACAATTTGTCAAATCTGAGAGAGAGAGAGAGAGAGAGAGAGAGAGAGAGAGAGAGAGAGAGAGAGAGAGAGAGAGAGAGAGAGCAAGTATATGCTAGAAGTAACTATATGTTTATCAGAGTGTTTGGTACACTTTAAAAATAAAATAGAAAATAGGCACGGTGCGTTTTGACTACCCTTCCTTCATAGTAATGAAAGTATATATATATATATATATATATATATATATATATATATATATATATATATATATATATATATATATATATATATATATATATATATATATATATAGCATGATTTGCTTATGAAAACTAAATGTTACTGAAATAACTTAATACTCAAAACTTTATTACCAGTTCTTATCAGTTTCATAGTTCGATTCGTGCGAGTAGCCTACAACCTTTCCACAAAAAATCATCAGCATTACTTTTATATCTATCCTTCATTGCTGCACCTGTTTAAGCATGTTAAAGAATATGGGTTTTAAAAGTCTGTCAATTTTACGTGTTGATTTCTTACTCTAACGCTATTGTTATTGGGTTCTTTGACTGGCTAGACAGTAATACATTGTATCTCTATATTTAGTTACGGCTAATTTTTCCTTTGCCTACAAATTCAACGAATAATCTGGTGTATTCTTTCTACATTCTCATCTGTACCTATATACCTTTCATCACTGACGTTATCAAACAATTCTTCTTCGTTCAAGGGTTTAACTACTGTTCAGTAGCTACTTTCCACTTCATAAGCATTGAGACACTCTAGGTATGGTAAGCAGCTCTTCTAGGAGAAGGACAAACCAAAATGATGATAAAAATAATAATAATAATAATAATAATAATAATAATAATAATAATAATAATAATAATAATAATAATAATAATAATAATGTTATGAATAATTATAATATGAATAATAATAATAATAATAATAATAATAATAATAATATTAATAATAATAACCTTAATAAAAATATTAATATTAAGAATAATAATACTAATATTAATGTTAATGTTAACGTTAATATTAATGTTAATGTTAACGTTAATATTAATGTTAATGTTAACGTTAATATTAATGTTAATGTTAACATTAATATTAATAATGATAATCAATAATCAATGATGTCATCAGCTATGGGTGCGTCTATAAAATAGTACAATTTCGACTGACCAAGAGAAATGATGACCTTCGAGAGGTACACAGGTGCATCATTGGTTTAGCCTAATGCAAAAAAAAAAAAAAAAAACTCTGTTGGAAAAAGTGAACAGCAAGCAGGCTTTAGCCTAATGCAAAGAAAAGAAAACTGTGATGGAAAAAGGAAACTGGAATCAAGGTTTAGCCTGCTGCTGCAGTTAGTTGTCGCTCATCGATACTTGGGGTCAGGAGATGCCTTCATAGAGGTCGTAATGTCAAAGATACTTGCAAGAATGAATTGAAAAAGCGTTAAGATAGCAGCATAGAGTAGTCAAATAATCCTAAGCAAGAGACCCAAAAATGCTTCTCATTCTCTAAGTCAGTGGGTTACTAACAACGAAAAATGGACAGTATAATTCTTCCAAGTTGTAGTTAGATGTGTATAATTTATTGCTTTATTTTTATATCGAGTGAGTTATGCAATTTCATGATGTAGTATGATGAGTATGTATATATGAATTTTTCAATGTAGAAAGAATATCTATTTGGCTAAGCAATAGATGTTTTAATCTAGATTAATCCTCTTGGTTATGAAATGTCACAGACAAGTGCTCCCCTGGGAATCTAAGAAACTTTTGAAATTCAAAGTATTTCATTAACATTCAGTTTTAAGAAGTAAAGGGCAAATATAGGCTTTAAAACACATATATGCATAGCATGTGAGTGTTTTTATACATACATATACTGTATATACATACACATATATACGTGCAAGTATATATATATATATATATATATATATATATATATATATATATATATATATATATATATATATATATATATATATATATATATATATATGTATATATGTATATATATATATATATATATATATATATATATATATATATATATATATATATATATATATATATATATATATATATATATATATATGCGTGCATGTTTTATACATGCATATACTGTATTTGCATGTACACACATACACACTAACATACACACACATACACACACACACACACACACACATATATATATATATATATATATATATATATATATATATATATATATATATATATATATATATATATATGAGATATCAGGATGCTGATTCTAGCCGCAGAAGGTGGTCTCATGATAAATGGAACACAGTAAGTCCGGTCTGTAGTTGGATTGGTTACCGCTAACCTATGACTGAAGCCATTGGACTGTAAGAATTTTGCCCTAAAGTATGTCTTAGGCAACTATGGGCTCCAATAAGGGCAAAACAGTTAATAATGAGATTGAAGAAAGATAAACATAGACTTAATTACGAATGACTATATTTGCCTTGTGAGTAAAGAGTGCCGCCTGTCCTTCACAATTCCACTTTTCAAAATTCTTACCGTGAAAAGGTGAAGTTTTTTCTATTCAGAATTTTTCTCTTACACCTTCTGAAAGGGAAATCAAAGCGGAGGAGAGACGAGTTTGAATTTTCCTACCGATATGGAAATGGTACACTGTCATGCACACACCCACACATACGTACATACGGCTCAGGGCTAAACTAATAGAGAGAGAGAGAGAGAGAGAGAGAGAGAGAGAGAGAGAGAGAGAGAGAGAGAGAGAGAGAGAGAGAGAGAGAGAGAGAGTGAGCAATATACATCCCATTCCATCGGAATGGTTGGCAGTAAAAATAAAAATAAGCTTTTAGGCACTTGAAAGGTTTGTGTACATGTTTGCATATAAACACGCATATGCATATTGATAGTTTATATGTTTGCATATATATATATATATATATATATATATATATATATATATATATATATATATATATATATATATATATATATATATATTATATTTCGTGTATATATATATATATATATATATATATATATATATATATATATATATATATATATATATATATATATATATATATATATTTCGTGTATATATATATATATATATATATATATATATATATATATATATATATATATATATATATATATATATATTTCGTGTATATATATATATATATATATATATATATATATATATATATATATATATTGTTTATATATATATATATATATATATATATATATATATATATTTCGTGTGTATATATATATATATATATATATATATATATATATATATATATATATATATATATATATATATATATATATATATATATATATAAATATATTATTAAACTACTCTGGTTCACATATCAAATTAACATCCATTGTTATCTGCATCAGAATGCCCCACAAATCTGCTTTGAACGGTTTGATTTTAACAATAATGAGTATTTTTAATACCTATAGAGCGTAAACACAAATGCTGGATTCATAAGTTATGGGCGAATGTGTAGAATTATAAGCAGATGCCAATATCTAAATCATGATATTAATTAAACATAAACTACAAAAGTATTCTGAGAGTGCCGACCTCCATCACGGCAGCTTGTTTCTGATAACTTGCTTGCTTTTCCCAGAATCAATCTAGACCGTAAGCGTATTTGAAGTCTGTGTGAAAACCATATCCAAACTAGAGATTAAAGTTAGGGTTAATTCTGTCGACCTTTTGCTCGACCTTAACCTTTGACCTAGGGATTTAAAAATTTAATCGATTCCACGTCTCAACGTAACTATTAATTTCTGAAAGTTGCACTACTCTATGACCATAATTGAGGCCAGGAAGTTGTTCACAAACAAACAAGCAGGCAAACAAGGGTTAAAAAATTACCTCCTCCCAGCTTGATTACCCAGATATGATACGCCACAAAATGATACATTTACGTTTGCTCCACTTTTCAAGATTATTTCATGTTTATCTTTGGAGACTATTTTACAAAGGAAAACTAACAGAATTCAGGTGTACACGATGAAGCACCTCGGGAAAATCTGTGTTCCGTCATCAGCGATGATGAATTATCCGGAAAATTATCCCTTTTCATTTTCTTTGTTTTTTAACAAAGGAAATTCGGTGTCCATTTATCTTCAACATCTGGAGTCTTTCTCGTTGAGCATTTGTTTCTTAATTGCTCTTCCCATGTCTCTCTCTCTCTCTCTCTCTCTCTCTCTCTCTCTCTCTCTCTCTCTCTCTCTCTCTCTCTCTCTCTCTCTCTCTTTACATTCCAAAGTATTTGTGATCAGAACGTTTTAATCAATTTCCTTAATATTTACCCGATACATTTTGGACGATTTTGAAATAGGGCACGAGTTCAGATTGTTATAATTTAATTCACTGATGCATTTAACTTGGGTAGCCATAAAAATTATGTTAAAAATTTCTAGAATTTGCAGTCCATGTATCAATAGATTTTTAAGAGACTGAAAAAACAAACCAAATCCTGTTTTAGTCTTTCGATTTTGTTTTTAACATCTGCTTGCTCCATGTTAATGCGATGACACAGCATGCAGATGATGCTACTCTTAATGGAGTGAATCATTCCCTTTAAATGCAAGTTTTATACAGAGAAGTGTAGCAGTTCAACCAGTGGTGTCGATAGCAGGATATTCGGTTCAAAAACAAAACAAAGGTATCTTTAAGCAGCTGAACTCGTACTATGTTCATATATGATTTAGTTTGCATAGACACTTCAACTGAAGGTTCCTTCTGAATACGGGATTTTACATGCAACTCCTTTTATAATTATTGTTTTTCCTAGCAATTTACCTAAATCTTTTCAAAGGCAGCATAAAAAAATCACATGCTTGTCGTTTAAATGCTTACATAAGACATGAAGCGGTTTCTTTGGAAGTTAATGGGTCAAAAAGAAGAACAGAAAGATAACAAAACGTATTAAGACGGCAATAAAAGGTACATGCCTTTTATCGTTACAAGTCAAAGGTGTAATATAACTGCAGCACAAACATTCGCACCCAGAGTAATACATAGTAATATTTTACTATCATTCAAAAGCAGAAAACCCGAGACAAATAACATTTCTTTGTTCCCTGCCCGAGAGGTAATGGGTTACAAACATGAGAGCGAAGCAGTTGAGTCAGAGCAAGAGCAAATGTAAATGGATATCGCCACTTTTAATGAAATGAAATATTTACCATATAAATTTTGTGGCAATGTTTAATCGACCTTTATTAAAATGTTCCTCTTGATTTGATAAATCCTTTTGGAAAATGATTGTGACAACACTCGTACCTAATTGTTTGGCTAAATTAATATTTCATAAATGTTTACCATCGGAGATGAAATCTCTCTCTCTCTCTCTCTCTCTCTCTCTCTCTCTCTCTCTCTCTCTCTCTCTCTCTCTCTCTCTCTCTCATACACATACAGTTTTTACATTATTATTACAGTAATATGAATGTACCCTTGCTGTCAACATTTCTGGTTTTTTCACAGAGGATTAAAAAGTAAAATGTCATATGTATGGATGCTCTATACAGAACCTAAGCATACCTGTATGGGAGGGGAGGGGGAGGGAAATGATGTCCCTAGATTGGAAAGTAAGAAGTCTGAGCGAAGAGTTTATTACCTATTAAACCCAAGTGTCCTATACAGGTAAAAATGTTTATATAAAGAGTTCTGCTTTATAGAAAATACAATGAACATCAATGAATCTCTCTCTCAGTTCCATGGGTATTATTATTATTATTATTATTATTATTATTATTATTATTATTATTATTATTATTATTATTATTATTATTCAATAACCTGCTTGGTGTATATGTGTCTTCTTCAGTTGCACAAAAAATTGGCTTATTGAGAAAGTCTTTTAAGATTTTTGGTGATCAATCTATTCTGTAGAAGTGTTTTAATTCTTTCATTTTACCTTGTTTCGAGTATTGTTTGTTCTCCTGTCTGGTCTTCAGCTGCTGATTCTCATCTTCATTTGTTGGACAGGAACTTACGGTCTATTAAATTTCTTATTCTTGAGCTAGATATCAATCTCTGGCACCGTCGTTCAATTAGTTCATTATGCATGTTGCATAAGATTTTTTTATAATTCAGACCATCCTTTACATTCAAATCTTCCCGGACAGTTCCATCCCATTTCTATTATTAGGTATGCAGTTAATTCTAATAGTCAGGCCTTCTCCATCATGAGGCTTAATACTACACAGTACTCTAGAATTTGTATTCCAGCTGTGAGCAAGTTGTGAAACGATCTTCCCAATCGGGTTGTTGAATCCGTAGAACTTCAAAATTTGAAACTCGCAACAAATGTGTTTATGTAAAACAGGCTTACATAAGTCCTTGTATAGTTTATATATTAAATATCTGTTTCAATGTTGTTAATGTTTTTAAGATATTCTATTTGAATTTTTAATTACTTCTTTTATCGTTTACATATTACCTTATTTCCTTTCCTCATCGGGATATTTTTCCATGTTGGAGCCGTTGGGCTAATAGCATCTTCCTTTTAAAACTAGGGTTGTAGCTTAGCTAGTAATAATAATAATAATAATAATAATAATAATAATAATAATAATAATAATAATAATAATAATATATTTACACACTGAATCTCGCTTTATACAGAATATAATGAACAACATTAGGAATCTCTCTCTCTCTCTCTCTCTCTCTCTCTCTCTCTCTCTCTCTCTCTCTCTCTCTCTCTCTCTCTCTCTCTCTCTCTCCACTAATTTAACAATTAATATTTATAGCCATAAAGATCAACTGTTAACTAAACCCCTATACAGTCTCGCCTGAGGCCAAAGTCAACTAAGATGTGAAAGGAACTTGGAGGCCTGACGAGTTCTTATGCGTCAGAGACTCTCGCCAAGGATGTACACTTATGATGTAGATTTTGATAATTATATATTATAAAAATTAGAAAGCATTTGATGACATACATTCACGTATATATATATATATATATATATATATATATATATATATATATATATATATATATATATTATATATATATATACAATTTTCATTCTTTTGATTATTCGTCAAGAATATATATGTATATATATATATGTATATATAAATTATATATGTATATATATATATATATATATATATATATATATATATATATATATATATATATATATATATATATATATATATATATATATATAAATATATATATATATTTATATATATATATATATATATATATATATATATATATATACACATATATTCATATATATATATATATATATATATATATATATATATATATATATATATATATATATATATATATATATATAAAGACATCCTTATCCTCGTACTGAATTTTTTTAATAAAGAATTTTCGATGGACAACAATACTGCAATCAACTAATTTGAAATTCTTACCGTCACATTAGAATTGCAAGAATCTGAGAAAATTTAAGGATTATAAAAATATATATACGAAAAAATCTAATATATTAACGTAGAGAAGATTAAATTACTATATTTTGCAAATCTATAAATATTCCACAGCCCCAAAAATTATAGTTACAGATAATCACTAATGGTTGATGTCGTCACTCATTGCTGTTGAAATTATGGTTCTGATTTAAATCATCTCTTTCGATTTATATTTTTGATTAACCTTTTTAAATGTGATGTTATTGAAAATTCGACAGTAATAGCCTTCAGACAGAAAAATGAAAGGAAAACAATATAAGAAAGCTAAGGATCCATATGAATGCTTTGTCAGAAGGTAGAGGAAAATTGATAAATCATTCAAAATAATGGATATTTTATTTATCGGAAATCATTCGAACTATTATTCGATATATATTAATTAGCATAATTGCTCTTACGCAAGAACATAGGATGACAGACAAAATGAAGAATATGCATGTTGTGAAACCGCTACTGTGTCGAAAAGGGTATGTCCCGAGTTGGCAAAGTGTCGGAAAGACGTTGTGTTGACTAGACCAGTGGTTAATTAGATAATTGAGGTAACGCCAAACTGCTCACCCACACAGCTAACCAAAAAGAAAAAAAAAATCACTTGCCAAAACAGGAGAACAACAGAATAAGTTAAATCACAAGATACTGATCTAAGTGGTTGATTGAATAATTTAAGTAACTACCTATAGACAATTATTATTAGTGGGGCCGATTTGCACCGACTCGCAGGGGTGCCCTTTTAGCTCATTAAAGTTTCCTGGTCGCTGATTGGTTGGACAAGATAATTTTAAGTAATCAAACAGCAGGAAACTTATTTTCGAGCTAAAAGGGCACCTCTGCGAGTCAGTGCAAATCTGCCTCAATAAAAAAAAATTGACTATAGTTAGCTATTCAATATTTTTCTAAAGTAACCAGTTAACTTCAATCAATATTAAAATGTTTTGTCACACTGTCCTCCTGATTAATTGTCTTATCCACAATTGGTCGGTTTTTATTTTTTATTTTTATTTTTTATTTTTTTCAGTACTTCGACAATTTGTATTTCGACAGTTTGTCTTTCAACACTTTGTTCAACTACCATAAAATACAGTCTTCATGCTTATGTTAGATTTCGAATGTTCTAACCGGACTTTATGAGTCTAAATTTCCACGTAATTATTTACTAAAATTAAATCTTCAGATGTATAATAGGTTTCTTTGAATATCTAGTTATGCTTTTAAACAGTGTTTAGCTCTGAACAGTCTTGTTATCTGATACTCTTTGCAACATTACCTCAGACTATCTTATCATTCTACAAAAAGTTATGAATTATACCCTCCTTCTGTTTCATTCTTGCTCCAGGGTATCGCTTCGTAAGTGCATTAAACGTAATATTACACTTATTTTGCCCTTGCAATATATATATATATATATATATATATATATATATATATATATATATATATATATATATATATATATATATATATATATATACTATATATATATATATTTATATATATATATATATATCTGAAAACGGAACCCAGTATTTTCGGATTACCTAGATAATAGTGTCATAATATTTTTCTTAACTTTTAAGAAATTTTGCTTTTCAATTGTAAAATTCATGAAATTTTACAAAGCTTAGTCGGAAGGATAAAATTCCATTGGATGCCGTAGAGATTTGTTAACTTATAGTAAATCAAGAGACACAATCCATAGACCCCAAATTCAAATTCAAATCAAAGGATTTATTGACATAAAAATGACATCAAATGGGGTGCATTAGCATGCTAAAGAACCCGCCAACGAATATAATGAAAATATACGTACATAATATCATCAAACAGTATTATACAAACAAATCAAGCAATGCCTACGTTATTTGTTCCAGTAAAAGTTAGGAAACCTTTTGACAATTTTGGTACGAACATCATTATTTAAAAAATACCATACCTGATCTGTTACATTGATAAAACTGTCATTTCTGAATTCTGATAAGTTACTACATTCCAAAATATAATGCTGTAGTGTATGCTTACATGATTCACCACATAACCTACAGGGAGCACTTTCACATCCATAGACCCCTAATCTGAGCCTCGCTTTTAGCCTAATAGTCTTCATTAGCAAAAATAACTTGAGCTAGGGTCGGACGGGGGGGGGGGGGGGGGGGGGGGGGGGGGTGGTTGATATTTTATTAGGTACTGGAAGTGATTTTTGCCCAGTCTTCTCTATTTCTAACTTGGTTGATCATATGTATACAAGTTGAATATGAACTACTTTTAAACCTTAAATACAATCATGAACAGTTATAAGTGTGATAGCGTTACACACGCGCACAAACAACCATAGAGTACATACTGTACACATAACCTATTGTATGTATACACATTCGTATATCTATACATATGTATATACTGTATATGTAAACATATATTCATATATATGCATACATACAATCGCACACATACAAACACAAACACACACACACACACACACACACACATATATATATATATATATATATATATATATTATATATATATATATATATATATATATATATATATATATATATATATATATATTATAATATATACATATATACATACATATTGGAGTAGGGAGACGCGTTCTGTTTTTTTATCCATTTATTTGCGCCAACGTTTCGTATCAGCTTGATATATTTTCCAGGCTGAAACGATTACAAATCAATTGCGTATAAGTAAAAAGATACACACAACGTTTACCAACACCAAAGTTTAAAAAGCTTTTTAATAAATTAAGAATAAAAACAGAGTAAAAACAGGAACACAGAATAACAGTGAAAGGGCTTGGAGCGAATATAGAGAAACAAATTAATTCAATAATAATAATAATAATAATAATAATAATAATAATAATAATAATAATAATAATAATAATAATAATAATAGAACGAACAAGACACCTACCCACAGCGGTAGCGTAAGAAGAACTGACGTGAAAAATTGTTATGGAAGGGAGTGTAAACAAAACAACAGGTAATTAGGCAATAAACAATTGAGTGGAAGACGACTGGTGGTTAAGAGAAGGTACAGTTAGCTTAATCATTATTGATTCAAGGGTGGTTAGTTCGCCTATATTTCGAGTTCTTCCTATTATATTATACTGACTGGTATCTATGTGAGTTTTGCAACTTTTACTGTTATTTCTTATGTTAGATTCTTCTGGATTTGATAGTCGAAAACCCGTTCTATAGCTAATTCCCTGATGAGAGGAAATTCGGACTTTAGCAGCCTCCTGGTGCAACCGATGTAAGTGCCAAGATCACATCTGGGACAATTATACTTATAAACGACACCGGAAGCAAACAGGGGGCTGATCTTATCCTTGACTTGGAAGAGTGAGCCGATAGTTCGGGGGTTTATGGGAATTAGTTTTAATTAAGGGCAGGCAATTGCTCACTGAATAGGTTAATGCAATTTTTTCCTAAATTTATTATTATGAGAAAGGGAAATCTCGCAAACATACGGAGCTTGGGGACATTGTGGACTATTGGGGTTGGATTGAATTTCAGATTATGTAGCTTATTAAGGGATCTATGAAAAATTGCTGGAGGGAAATAATTATCCTTAAAGTAATCAGCAAGGAAAGTCACTTCAGTATGAAAGGTAGACCAGCTTGATGTCAGATTAATGGCTCTATGGAGGAGAGTTGACACGGAATTCAGTTTAAAGTTAAAAAAAACATGAGCTATAAAAACTGGTCCCCAGGCCAGTAAAGGTGCTCTTCTATAAATACCAGTATGAAAGCCAGACTCGTCCTTGGATATCCTCACATCAAGGAACGGAAGTGAATTCTGTGTCTGTTTCAACCGTAAATCTAATGTTATGGTGTTGGTTGTTTAAATACTTAAGAAAGGTATCAGCGTGGTAATTACATCTGAACAAGGCGAAAGTGTCATCTATGTAGCGTCTATAAAAGAGTGGGCGGAAATTAGGTGGGCATACAACTAAAGCTCGCTCCTCCAGGGAGCACATAAATATGTTTGCAAAAGTAGGACCCAGAGGGCTTCCCATGGCCATCCCCTCAGTCAGCTTAAAAACCGTATTATTAAAAAGAAAGGGCGTATCCAGCACGGCTAATTCTAAAAGCAACTTGAATTGAGTTCTATTAAAATTGTTGAACAAGCAATCGTCAGTGGAAAATAGCCTGTCTAAAATGATGTTGATAGTCTCGATAACGGGAACATTTGTAAACAGAGATTCCATGTCAAAGCTCGCCATGTACAGATCTGAGTCCTGCGTGATAATGTCATCTTTAAAGGAGGCCGAGTTTATTAATGTGTATTTGTTGTGAGTCAGTGGTTGGAGTAAAGGGACAAGAAATTTGGCGAGTTTATAGCTAGCTGTGTTAATGGAAGAAAGGATGGGTCTCAAAGGAATTCCTTCTTTGTGTATCGTTGGCAGTCCGTACATAAGTCCATATGTAGATCCTGTTACAAAAAGGTCCTGATACGTATTTTCATCTATTGCTTTGGTTTGTTTTACTGTTCTAAGAAATCTGTTGATTTTATCTTCGGGTTTAGTAATATTGTAAAGGTCTGAGTCACCACTTAGGTAAATTTTGAAGAGTCGTTTAAAATGAAGTGACTTTCCTTGCTGATTACTTTAAGGATAATTATTTCCCTCCAGCAATTTTTCATAGATCCCTTAATAAGCTACTTAATCTGAATTCAATCCAACCCCAATAGTCCACAATGTCCCCAAGCTCCGTATGTTTGCTAGATTTCCCTTTCTCCATAATAATAAATTTAGGAAAAAAATGCATTAACCTATTCAGTGAGCAATTGCCTGCCCTTAATTTAAAACTAATTCCCATAAACCCCCGAACTATCGGCTCACTCTTCTAAGTCAAGGATAAGATCAGCCCCCTGTTTGCCTCCGGTGTCGTTTATAAGTATAATTGTCCCAGATGTGATCTTGGCACTTGCATCGGTTGCACCAGGAGGCTGCTGAAAAGTCCGAATTTCCTCTCATCAGGGAATTAGCTATAGAACGGGTTGTCGACTATCAAATCCAGAAGAATCTAACATAAGAAATCACAGTAAAAGTTGCAAAATACACATAGATACCAGTCATTTTAATATAATAGGAAGAACCCGACATATAGACGAACTAACCACCCTTGAATCAATAATGATTAAGCTAACTGTACCTTCTCTTAACCACCAGTCGTCTTCCACCCAGTTGTTTATTGCCTAATTACCTGTTGTTTTGTTTACACTCCTTTCCATTACAATTTTTCGCGTCAGTTTTTCTTACGCTATCGCTGTGGGTAGGTGTCTTGTTCGTTCTATTATTATTATTATTATTATTATTATTATTATTATTATTATTATTATTATTATTATTATTATATATTTTTTTATTATTATTATCATAATTATTATTGAATTAATTTGTTTTCTATATTCGCTCCAAGCCCTTTCACTATTATTCTGTTTCTTTTTTTACTCTGTTTTTATTCTTAATTTATTATAAAGCTTTTTAATTTTGGTGTTGGTAAACGTTGTGTGTATCTTTTTACTTATACGCAATGATTTGTAATCGTTTCAGCCTGGAAAATGTATCAAGCTGATACGAAACGTTGGCGCAAATAAATGGATAAAAAAACAGAACGCGTCTCCCTACTGTTTTAATATAATAGGAAGAACCCGACATATAGGACGAACTAACCACCCTTGAATCAATAATGATTAAGCTAACTGTACCTTCTCTTAACCACAAGTCGTCTTCCACTCAATTGTTTATTGCTTAATTACCTGTTGCTTTGTTTACACTCCTTTCCATAACAATTTTTCACGTCAGTTTTTCTTACGCTACCGCTGTGGGTAGGTGTCTTGTTCGTTCTATTATTATTATTATCATAATTTTTTTATTATTATTATTATCATAATTATTATTGAATTAATTTGTTTTCTATATTCGCTCCAAGCCCTTTCACTGTTATTCTGTGTTTATTTTTTTACTCTGTTTTTATCTTAATTTATTAAAAAGCTTTTTAATTTTGGTATTGGTAAACGTTTTGTGTATCTTTTTACTTATACGCAATTGATTTGTAATCGTTTCAGCCTGGAAAATGTATCAAGCTGATACAAAACGTCGGCGCAAATAAATGGATAAAAAAAAAAACAGAACGCGTCTCCCTACTGCAATATGTTTATGCTTGAGTAATTGCTTCTGTCTCCATACTTATATATATATAATATATATATATATATATATATATATATATATATATATATAAATATATATATATATATATATATATATATATGTGTGTGTGTGTGTGTGTGTGTGTGTGTGTGTGTGTGTGTATGTGTGTGCGTGTACGTGTGTGAGTGAGTGTCCCTGTAATTAGACAATGTTTTCCAAAACCATATAATTTTCTCAACTTTAATTCCTATATTCTCAAAGACTCATTTCACATACATCCTCTTGTAATAATTTCCTCTTGTAATAATTTTTCTCTCCCTTGTCATGGCAACTTTACTCTGGTTCAAAGGGTAACAGAAATATTAAGGCAAGAAAAAAAGGTGATTCTTCTTTATTTTATGAAGTTAACAAACATCTTTTATTATCTGAAATGGATATCCAAACTTTTTTCCTTGGAGAAAAGAGAGAATATAAATGCGTGGCTGGGACGATCTTGTTATTCTGATCTAACTAAACATATACTAGCACGGGCTTTTGCTAGCGAAAGTGTAATTCCTTCTGTTACAGGATTTGACTTGTAATTGAAAAAAAAAAAATCTTAGAGTTATTGGCGGTAAATTAGGGACAGTAGCTTACCCTAATCCAAGAAATAAGAGAACAGGAAAAGAAAGGGAAAATATTTATCATAATTGGATCAGCGAGTGTATAGCATAGATCTACAGAGCACCTTTTTTTTTATTTTGCTCATGAATGGCAGAAGAGAGTGACATTAACATTGCCCTAGCACACATAGGATCAGCGCCCAAGACCCCTTTCCACCCAAGATAAGACCAGGAAGTGTCACGTAATGACTGCTGGTGACTCAGCAAGTAGATCTATAGGCACCCCAAAAACCACCCCATCCTTGGATTACCAGGATAGTGAGGTTGCAGACTCTACAAGAATCTATTGAACATGACCGGGACTCGAACCCCAGCCCGGCAGATCGTCAGGCAAGGATGTTTCCAATATGCTACCAGCCTACCACAACGATAGTATCGTTAAGCTGATGCAATAGATACCTATAGTCAATTCTTTTTAGCGAGGTAGATTTCACACAGACTCGCAGGGGTGCCCTTTTAGCTCGGAAAAGTTTCCTGATCGCTGATTGGTTGGACAAGATAATTCTAACCAATCAGATAGCAGGAAACTTTCCGAGCTAAAAGGGCACCGCTGCGAGTCGGTGCAAATGCGCCACATAAAAAAAATTAGTATAGTTTCAGTCCTTAGTTAAAGGCGGCCTAGGAGTGAATGGAAATAAATGTAAAACTTTCAAAATTTTTACGCTGAATTTATCCCCTAAACAACATTGCGCGATTGAGCAGTTGTTTAAACATCAGACATTAAAGACTTCAGTTTCCCCATAACAATGAGCCTTAGTAAAATGAATCGTAACTCAAATATGGGATTAAGACATCTGCTCTCAACAGTGGAACAATAATCCTTAATTACACTTAATTACGTAGCCAAGGGTGTAATTAAACTAAGAAACCAAGGACAGAATCGCAGTAATATGCACCAACATAATCGTATCAATGCATCGTAGCGAGAAGATTGCCGTGTTTGATCTACAACATGTTTGTCTGAAAGCCGTGTTTGCTGATAAAGTGACTTGTTTGCTATAGGCATGTTGATAAAACCAATTTTTGATATATCGAGTCATAGCCATTTGGAAATAGTCTTACCAATACTTTTTATAAACTTCTGCTATGGATATTAATGCTAATTCAATATTGCACGTTTGTGTTTTTTATCAGTAGAGGAAAACTAATTTTAAATTTATATTCTGATTTATTTAATGAATTCTTAATATGTTATTATTTCCTAAGAGTATGATAGTTAATCTCTTCTTAGATTCCACTATATATCAGAAGTCATCAGTCAAAATATTAATTGAAGGGACACAATACATATCTTATTATTGAAACGATATAATTATGACCTATTTCGTGTTTTCAAAATAAGAACAACAACAACAACAACAACAACTGATATCCTATTTCATGGTGATAAAATTATGAACTATTACATATTTCCAAAAGAAGAAGGAAAACAACAACAACAACAATAATAACAACAACAAAAACACCTGCAACAATAAGAATAGAAAAAAGAATTAGAAGAAAAGAAAAAAGAACAAATCAGACTTTGACTTTGGAACGTTAATGTATTTTGCCATTTCAGGCTATAGGAAGAAGAAGAAGAAGACGAAGAAGAAGAAGAAGAAGAAGTCAATGACCCGCCAAATCACCTCCGGCGCCCATAATGAAGTTGAGGCCCGAGGCTTCCATTCATTTCCGAATCAATATCCGTTTTTCTTCCGCAGAAACGAGCATTGTCTTGTCAACAACCGAGA
>NC_090738.1:104101450-104103950 GCF_036898095.1 Palaemon carinicauda
TCAAAATTACCCCTAATGAGTTAATATGGATAAATATCAACTCAACATCGTGTTCAAATAGAAAAATAAATTTCTAGCGCATACTTGGGATCGAACGCTAGCCCCTTCTAATGAAAGGCCAGGTCGAAACCAACCATGCCACGAGAGGCCATAAAAAGGAAATCGAAACCTGACGCTAACTAGCTGTCCGAGGATTTACCTGGCGAGACATCAGTCTCTTACCAGCGAGTTTTACCCGATTTCCCCGGCCCCACCACGTAACACAATTGGTAGTAATTCATTCAAATTACCCCTAATGAGTTAATATGGATAAATATCAACACAACATCGTGTTCAAATAGAAAAATAAATTTCTAGCTCATACTTGGGATCGAACGCTAGCCCCTTCTAATGAAAGGCCAGGTCGAAACCAACCATGTCACGAGAGGCCATAAAAAGGAAATCGAAACCTGACGCTAACTAGCTGTCCGAGGATTACCTGGCGAAACATCAGTCTCTTACCAGCGAGTTTTTACCCGATTTCCCCGGCCCACCACGTGACACAATTGATAGTTATTCATTCAAATTACCCCTAATGAGTTAATATGGATAAATATCAACACAACATCGTGTGTCAAATAGAAAAAGAAATTTCTAGCTCATACTTGGGATCGAACGCTAGCCCCTTCTAATGAAAGGCCAGGTCGAAACCAACCATCGCCACGAGAGGCCATAAAAAGGAAATCGAATCCTGACGCTAACTAGCTGTCCGAGGATTTATCTGGCGAGACATCCGTCTCTTACCAGCGAGTTCTACCCGATTTCCCCGGCCCACCACGTGACACAATTGGTAGTAATTCATTCAAATTACCCCTAATGATTTAATATGGATAAATATCAACACAACATCGTGTTCAAATAGAAAAATAAATTTCTAGCTCATACTTGGGATCGAACGCTAGCCCCTTCTAATGAAAGGCCAGGTCGAAACCAACCATGCCATGAGAGGCCATATTAACTCATTAGGGGTAATTTGAATGAATTACTACAATTGTGTCAGGTGGTGGGCCGGGGAAATCGGGGTAAAACTCGCTGGTAAGAGACTGATGTCTCGCCAGGTAAATCCTCGGACAGCTAGTTAGCGTCAGGTTTCGATTTCCTTTTTATGGCCTCTCGTGGCATGGTTGGTTTCGACCTGGCCTTTCATTAGAAGGGGCTAGCGTTCGATCCCAAGTATGAGCTAGAAATTTATTTTTCTATTTGAACACGATGTTGTGTTGATATTTATCCATATTAACTCATTAGGGGTAATTTGAATGAATTACTACCAATTGTGTCACGTGGTGGGCCGGGGAAATCGGGTAAAACTCGCTGGTAAGAGACTGATGTCTCGCCAGGTAAATCCTCGGACAGCTAGTTAGCGTCAGGTTTCGATTTCCTTTTTATGGCCTCTCGTGGCATGGTTGGTTTCGACATGGCCTTTCATTAGAAGGGGCTAGCGTTCGATCCCAAGTATGAGCTAGAAATTTATTTTTCTATTTGAACACGATGTTGTGTTGATATTTATCCATATTAACTCATTAGGGGTAATTTGAAAGAATTACTACCAATTGTGTCACGTGGTGGGCCGGGGAAATCGGGGTAAAACTCACTGGTAAGAGACTGATGTCTCGCCAGGTAAATCCTCGGACAGCTAGTTAGCGTCAGGTTTCGATTTCCTTTTTATGGCCTCTCGTGGCATGGTTGGTTTCGACCTGGCCTTTCTTTAGAAGGGTCTAGCGTTCGATCCCAAGTATGAGCTAGAAATATATATATATATATATATATATGCGTACACACATATTCATAAATGTATATATATATATATATATCCATATATATACACACATATATATATATATATATACATACATATATCCATATATGTATATATATATATATATATATACATACATATATCCATATATATATATATATATATAATATATATATATATATATATATATATTTATATAAATATATATATATATATATATATAATATATATATATATATATATATATTTATATAAATATATATATATATATATATATATATTTATATAAATATATATATATATATATATATATATTATATATATATATATATATATATATAGACAAGATGGTAGAGCCATTTTACTTGCAAAATAATAATAATAATAATAATACTAATAATAATGATAATAATAATAATAATAATAATAATAATAATAATAATAATAATAATAATAATATAATAATAATAGTTGCCTATCCGTAACAGTAACTATAAATGTCTTGTGTAACTAATTCATAATGGGAGGCTATATATATATATATATATATAATATAAGTAGTGACCAAAGTCATCCAAGCGTAACCACTCAGATTGTCATGAAATTTGGTTTACATTGAATGCTACAATAGAATTTCGACAATAAGAAACAAGCATAATCTTTTACACTGACAACACAACACCAATGATAACAGTAATAATTCTT
>NC_090738.1:104111450-104125559 GCF_036898095.1 Palaemon carinicauda
AAAGAGGTACCTCATTATCTCCCAACTTCAGGATGCGTTCTTTGACTGAACTGAGGATAGTTCGTGGTCGTCGACCGAAGAGTAGTTCAAAAGGTGACATACCAGTAGACTGATTTCGAACTCCTCGTATGACGTACATGATCAGTTCCAAATCGCAATCCCACTCGGTTACCTGAACTATGGATGTATTTCCGGAGAAGATTTTTAATGGTCTGGTGAGTGCGTTCTAATGCTCCATTGTCTGTGGGATGGTAAGCTGAGGATGAGACTTGGGTTATATGGTAATCTTTCATAGCTTTTTAAAAGCATGACTCATGAAATTGGTTCCTTGATCACATTGTAGTTAATTTGGAAATCCTACAACAGTAAATATGGACACTAGTGACTTTAGGATGTTCTTGGCTGAAATGTTTCTTAAAGGTACTGCAAATGGATACCGGGTAGTGGGGCATAAGGCCGTAAGCAAGTATTCATGTCCCCTTTTGTCTAGGCAAAGGCCTACACAATCTACTATGATCTTACTGAAAGGTTTTTTAGGCACAAGTATAGGTTTTAATGGTGCAACTGGTACTTTCACATTAGGACTACTTACTTTTTGACATGTTGTACATGTTTTTACGTACTCTTTAATGTCATTCTTCATGTTTGGCCAATGAAAGTCTTGACTGATGCGTTCATATGTTTTAGTGATACCAAGATGAGAGTCAGCAGAGTGAGACAATTCTAGGATCATAGGTCTTATATCCTTAGGAACAACTACCTGGAACAGATCCTTCCAGGTTTCTAGATGACTGTTCTTGCTGGACCTGAATTTTCTCATTAGTACATTATTATTAATATAAAATTAAGAACACTTGTTGGTATCCTTTGGTTTCACTTGGTTGAAACACTGCTGTAGAGTGACATCTTTCCTTTGTTGATAGCTAAATGAATCAGGCTGGATCTTATATGTACTCATCAACTCGTTGAAATCCATAGGTTCAGAGACTGGCAACGGGTTTGATGATGATTTCAGTAGGGGTGTCCTTTTTACTGCTTCGTGTCACTGCTAAGCATTCCTCCTGTACAACATCACCTGGAGATACTGCTATTAAGTTTGTTAAGACAACAGAGTTAGCTATGTCATTACCCAGGATTACATCTACATTCTTGCATGGTAACAGTTCTGAATTTACAGCTACATCAGTAGTTCCAGAGAAATAAGGACAATGAAGGTTTACATTAATGAGAGGCAACATAGACTTACTGGTTAAGTCATTAACTGCAACATACCTGTGAGTTTCACCTTTAGGTCGTATTACTTTAGGAGAGACGATCGTTTGAGAGGATCCAGTGTCTCTGAGTATGGTTACAGGTTTACCATTTATTTTGCCTGAGCAAGTGAAGGGTGCAAACGCTTGGGACTCGTGTGATGCACAATGGAAGGTCTTTTTCTTCTCCACCTTAGGTTTTGGTTCCTGTTTGGGCAGATCATTTGCTTAGGAGAGAATTGAGGGGGATTAGGTTTTCTCTTTAAGTATGAAGCTGCACAATGTGGATCAGGACATTCTGAAATATGATGTCCTTGTTTGCAGTATGTACAAGTTTCCTTAGGTCTAATTTCTCTATATGGGGTTTTACCTACTTTATGAATAAGAGCATAGTCATCTGCCTTTAAAGCGGCTTTCTTAGGGTCAGATTCATTCTGCTCTCTTAGATACACATTAATGCTACCTGGTATTTTCCTTAAGAACTCCTCCATTACTATTAAATCTTTCAACTGCTCAAAAGTTTTGACATCTACTTTGTCTACCCACTTCTGAAACTGTTTAATCTTTCCATTCATAAATTCTAAAAAGGTCTGCTTGAACTTGCTTCTGACTATTACGAAATATTTGCCTATAACCTTCCCGCAGTAATAGAATAAGCATCAAGGATTGCCTGTTTAATTATGAAATAATCATGTTCCTCTAACAATAGTGGCACATACAGATAATGCTTTACCTTTAAATGAGTTCCGGATGATTAAATACCATTTGTCCTGAGGCCAATTGAGATTCTTGGCTGTGTCCTTCAAACACAGAAAAGTAGTTATCAGGTTCCCGTTCTTCAAATGTGGGCAGCAATTTCTGCACCTTGCCCACATCAAAGGGTTCGGGAATTAGCATACCTTCTTCCTTTTCTTTCAGTCTTATAAATGCCAGATCCCGTTCTGTTACTGTGGCCGCTTCTCTCTCAATCTGCAGCCTAACACGGAGAGCTTTGTTTTTCTGTTCACTTCTTTTTCTTGTTGCTCAAAGCAGTTGCTAGCAGCTTCCGCAGCAGTTTCCGCCTTGATACGTTCTAGGGAAGCAGCAGCAGCAGCCGTGCGCTCAGCAGCAGCGGCTTTCCTCTCTTCTAACTCAGCGGGCGGCAGTTGCGGCTCGTTCAGCAGCAGCGGCTTTCCTCTCTTCTAACTCAGCGGCGACAGTTGCGGCTCGTTCAGCAGCAGCGGCTTTCCTTTCTTCTACTCAGCGGGGCGCAGTTGCGGCAGTTGCCGCTGCAGTTGCGGCAGTTGCCGCTGCAGTTGCGGCTTGCATCTCATCTTTTCCAACTCCAGCTGTAGATTAGTTTATCTAAGTCACCATTTGGATTGGTAACGGTAGAGCTCGTACGTCAGCCAGTTCTTCTGGAACAATATCTTCATCTACAAGGAAGTTCAAAATATGACTGAGAATTACACATTTTACGGCATGTTGCGGGAACCTGTACATCATAATGGCGAGCTAGATTCTTTAGGTCAGTTTTTGTGGCAACTGTGAGAGATTCCACATGATCCCGTGGTGATACAATAAATTGTTGCAAGATGAAAGGCATTTGAATGTCGCCTGTGGCGCAAGATAAGTACAAATTAGAATAAATATCCAAACTTTACAAGAATAAGTATAAGATCATACGATTGCAAAATAACAATCTTTCGATCACAGAAATACAAAATAGCGATCACAAAATTACAAGATCGAGAGATCACAAAATTACAGAATTATATGATTAGATCACCTTACACAAAAATAGCTTAAATACAAAATTAAGTCTCGCGAAACTTACGATAATACTATAAAACTTTTATTCACAGTTAACGACTGAACAATTTTTTTTTTTTAATGCTCGAGATCTTGAGCACGCGGCTAACTACTTCATAATTACTCAAACGACACGCTTAACATCACAAACTTTTATACAATTTTACCGAATCGGTAAACAAGGCTTTAAAACGCAAAGGTATTTTTTACTTTAAACATACCTAATTAGCACGTTCTAGTTTACATTTCCTTTTAATTTATACCAGCTTAATACGATAACTTTTCAATGTTACATTTTAATTTATATAAATATTATATTATTCTCGTTATGATAAAGTATCTAGTTAATAGTCAACACCTAGTTTTAAAGTAATTGATTATCAGAATAATACGCAAACTGGGACAAAATACGTACTATGCGCTTAATAGATATAACAGGAGTAATTTAACACAAGTATTTAAATATTCATTTACCGACACGTAAATGTTATTTGTACACCAAATAGTAATTTCAACACCAAACAATATATAAGTTAATTTCCTGACAGGATATATACGATTAGAATTACGAAAATCTCCGAAATTGGAAATTGGCTAATTTCACTTACGAAATTTATCTAACAAAATAAATCACTTTATAATGAAATAGAGATGGAGGAAATTTCACTTATAATGAAACTTAATTTAATAAATCACATCTAATTGAAATTTGACTGATTTCCTAAATATCACTTTGAATGGTGATTTTAAGAAATGGCAAAATCTTAGGGCTTCAGATTTTTTTTTTGTGAGAAATCTCTGAGATACGAGATTTGAGTAGGCGAAACCTTTAAAAGCTACCTACTGGGGCATCTTCAATTAATAAGGGTGGTTAGAAGCTGGACAATCAGCATACCTAAGTCTTAACTATATTAAGCGTGACTTGTTCCTCTACAACCAAATGACTACCCAGACATATATTATACATAAATGTCTAATGAGAGGGAGACGAGACATCTACCTTACCTTGGAAATTATTACTGTCGTCCTTTATCCTTGGTACGCCACAACACAACACTCGATACTGTTCATAATCACTGGAACTGTTCTTTCACGATTCAATCACTTGATATAAATTTGATGAATCATATCGCACATCAGATCCCACATCAGATCCCGGACAGGCCCCCAACTATTATGTGACGAACCACTGTGCAAACAATTACCCCTTTACAATGGGCGTAGTTCTCTTCACACAACAAAATAGAAGTCATATGGGTAGACTTCCAAATTCACTTGTTTCTTATTACGAGTGTATAAGATTGTTGATTATGATCAAATGTATCTTCTTAAAGCTGGTTGCAGGACAACAGAAGCACCAATAGCAGGATAATTGGAGGACAGGAACAATAAACTATGTTATAAACCAAAACTTTAATCTTACGTTAAACAAAACAATGAAAAAGCACTTCAAACAACAATAATAAGCAATGCAAAGTGAATGGGTGAGTAAGGTAGATGAATCTCGTGGTGAGAACAATGTATTCTAACAAAATCAATAAATTTGGGGTTACCTTATAACATTTAAGGTAAGAAAACAGGGATGATTACAGCAGAAAGGCGAGTGTAAACAAAAGATAATGAGAAGAATGGAATGAAGATGGCGCCTGAAATAAGGTGATGTATTTACAAAGAAAATGGAAAAATAAACATTAGACAAATCAGATATGTTAGCATATGTACAACATATGGGGATATCACAGTATATATATAATTTATATATATACATATATATTTTAAATATATATAAATAATTATATATATATATATGTATCTGTATACATATTATATATATATATATATATAATTTATATATATATATATATATATATGTATCTGTATACATATATATATATATATATATATGTATCTGTATACATATATATATATATATATATAAATAATATATATATATATATATATTTATATATATATATATATAATGTATATATATATAATATATACAGATATTATATATATATATATATATGATTATTTTTACTATTCTTTTGATGAGCCCAGTAGACACTTTCAATGGATGGGTAGGTGGCGGGGAGTAGGTAAGGGTGGGGATTACTCCTCCCCCGAGCAGTCCGACACTGAAGAATTTGAGGAAATAAGGAAGTCATTTTTATTTTAGAGGTTGTGGAAAAAGGTTAAAAATTCTTGATACAACTTGTAAAATATTGTATCCTTGCCTCAATCTAATTTGGTTACCGTCAATGTTCTAGAAATATTGCTAACCTAATTCATTATTAGTTCATTTGTAGTCACTAGTAGCAACAGAATAAATAGCCGTTGTTGTTCAAAGGTTGATTAGTAACGAAAGTTAACTATTACCTTTGCATAATGAATAATCTGTGATGGAAACAGTAAATACTGATGACTGCATAACACTGAATACAATCAGAATTTAGTTTATTGATCAAAAAGGAGTTGTATTGCGGTAAATGAGACCACTATTACATTCTAGAAAAACCTTTGAGAAATTTACTTTATTGATAAATCATATAAAAAAGTCTTGTCCTCAGAACGACCAAATTTTCCGAGATTTTGTAATGAAAGTGAGAAATACTAATTTCCCATAATATACTCTCCTATTTTCCAAAAAATATAAGCATGAGCACAAAATGATTTCCTACACTAATATCCTGGCTGTAGGTTATCAGTGATTATGTAATTACTAGTTAGCTTTATCTTCAGAAGATTACGTAGCTTGATCACGCTGACTTCTAATAATCGTGATTCAAATAGCGTAAGTCTCCATAATCAAGTTCCTATTTGGGTTCCTTTCATTCATTCTTTATTCATTCATTATTAAACATCCTCGGTATTTTTAAGATAAATGATCTTCTTCGCCGGTATTCGCCTTGTGCCGTCAATTTTAGTTCAAGTTTCTCACTATCCCTCCAGAAAAGAAATCTCTCCTGAGCGGCAGCAAGAAAAACCTTCACTTGACCATTCCAACCTGGAACCTTTCGAAATTTGTGTGAAGCCAAGACGAGATATTCCTTAGTTGAATTAAAAAATAAGTCGTTTTCAGCACTATTTCACTCACATTTTTATACAATTTCAATCACATTCCTTTATAATTGTTCCAGTTATCGAGAATATCTTGGTTGATTTTAAAGAAAAGGGGCAAATTATCCTACAGAGCACTTTCGTAATGACCATATTAACCTCAGAGCACTTTCGTAATGACCATATTTAACCGGAAAATTTGTGGTATGTGGAGGACTACAGAACATAATTCTCTATAGTAACTAAAACTAAGTTTTTGGAAGCATAATACAATATTTTTATTGGAATCATTGCAATATCAAATGTGACCAATTACTACATTCACTACTGTAATCTCTCTCTCTCTCTCTCTCTCTCTCTCTCTCTCTCTCTCTCTATGAGTGTGTGTGTGTGTGTGTGTGAATGTCTTCAAGGTTTCGTATAACTCATTTATGGCGTTTTTATGAATAATTTACAGCATTGAGCCATAACTGAAACTGAACAAGACTAATGTCAAATCTCCGAACAATCTAATGTAGCTGTTAATGGAAGGAATTGTTAAGTTATGCCACTAAATTAATTTCTACACACTTTTACAGATTATATATATATATATATATATATATACATATATATATATATATACATATATATATATATACATATATATATATATATATATATATAATATAAATATATACATATATATATATATATATATATATGTGTGTGTGTGTGTGTGTGTGTGTGTGTTTTGTGTATTTGTATTGGATAGTCAAGATGTCAAATGATACCACAGCATGAAATATGGCAACAAGAGTTGTAATATTTTCCAGCGTTCGCTGAGCTTGGACAAGTCTCCGCCTATTTCCTAAGAAGTAGTAAGAAATGCAACTCTTTATCTGTTTTGTCATGGGTAACACTAAGAGACCTCTGCCGAGCGATTCTCCTTGAGTGTCGACGGACTTTTGAATCTAAGTGTACATTGAGGTTATATTATTGTTAGTAGTTGATATAAGTGCGAAAATTGCATTAGGGCAGCCACTGTATTCCAGGGAAAATAGAAATAACACAAAGGTTTGCGCAACATGGAGAAAATCCTTTTAGAATATATATATATATATATATGTGTGTGTGTGTGTATATATATGTATATATATAAATATATATATATATATATATATATATATGATACATTATTATTATGTGTGAGATTTCATATACACACACACACACACACACATATATATATATATATATATATCTCACAAACACACGTGATTTCAATCAATGTAAATATCACCCACGAATGGCCTCTAATACAGAATTCTATCTTGGGAATATACATCCACTTGGAATTCATTTTATGGTAACAGCTTCTGGCCGGATGGAGATTCGAACCCCCACCTGTTCGGCTGGAAACCATGCCTGCAGTGACTATACCGACTGAGCTATCAAGAGAGATAAAAGTTATGACAAGTCCTCGTGCCTATTCCTGTTCAATTCAGGTATCTGTTCATGCACTTGAAATAAACCCATTTTCCCCATGATAGATGAATCGTAAGTTTGCAACACGTGGTTATTATAAAAGAATATATATCACAAGCACACGTGATTTCAATCAATGTAAATATCAAATACAAATGGCATTTAATACCGAATTCTATATTGGGAATCTACATCCACTTGGAATTCATTTTATGGTAACAGCTTCTGGCCGGGTGGAGATTCGAACCCCCACCCGTTCGGCTGGAAACCATGCCTGCAGTGACTATACTGACAGAGCTATCAAGAGAGATAAAAGTTTATGACAAGTCATCGTACATATTCCTGTCGGATTCAGGAATCGGTTCATACACTTGAATTAAACCCATCTCCACCATGATAGCTGAATAGTAAGTTTGCAACACGTGGTTATTATAGTTATATCGAAGCAAAATAGAAAATCTAAACTATTACTATTCAGGTTAGCAAATCACAAAGCTCACACACATGGGTCTAACAAACAGCTTACGCCAAATCTGACACTGTCATCCGGAATGAATGAGTCGAACAAACAATTGCAGTAATTTGGCAACGAGCGAGAAGGGCAGCCCTTCTCGCTCGTTGCCAAATTACTGCAATTGTTTGTTCGACTGATTCAACAAACAATTGCAGTAATTTGGCAACGAGCGAGAAGGGCTGCCCTTCTCGCTCGTTGCCAAATTACTGCAATTGTTTGTTCGACTCATTCATTCCGGATGACAGTGTCAGATTTGGCGTAAGCTGTTTGTTATACCCATGTGTATGAACTTTGTGATTTGCTAACCTGAGTAGTAATAGTTTGGAATTTTCTATTTTGCTTCGATATAACCATATTCAAGAATTATAGACACACACACACAACACACACATATATATATTATATATACATACACACACAAACACACACACACACACGCACACACTCATATATATATATATATATATATATTATTATCATTGCCTCCTTCCAGGTATGCTTAAGAGTAATATTGTCGAAGACATTCCAACCCTGTGAAAATACAAAAATGGATTTTGTCACGCAACGAGGAAAATTACATTTTAATTCAAAACATTCTCATAAAAAGGAAACGAGCTGTCAGGCGTTATGTAGCGTCTAACTTTGTTTATATATACATAATGGGGTTATCTAAGGTCTCAGTTTCCGAATATTATTATTATTATTATTATTATTATTATTATTATTATTATTATTACCCGCTAAGCTACAACCCAAATTGGAAAAGCAGCATGCTATAAGCCCAGGGGGTCCAACAGGGAAAATAGACCAGCGAGGAAAGGAAACAAAGAAAAATAAAACATTTTAAGAAGACCAATGAGATTGAAATAAATATCTCCTATATAAACTATAAAAACTTCAAGAGAAATAAGATAAAATAGTGTGCCTGAATGTACCCTCAAGCAAGAGCACTCAACCCAAGACAGTGGAAGACCATAGTACAGAGGCTATGGCACTATCCAAGATAGGAGAACAATGGTTTGATTTTGGAGTGTCCTTCTCCAAGGAGAGCTGTTGGCCATACCTAAAGAGTCTCATCTACCCTTACAAAGAGAAAAGTGGCCAATGGACAATTACAGTGCAGTAAGAAGAATTGTTTGGTAATCTGCTATGTCAGGTGTATGATGACAGAAGAGGATGTGTAAGGAATAGGCCAGACTATTCGGTGTATGTTTGAGGCAAAGACAAACCGAACCGTAACCAGAGAGAAGGATCCAATGTACTACTGTCTTGCCAGTCAAAAGACCCCATAACTCTCTAGCGGTAGTATATCAACGGATGGCTGGTGCCCTGGACAAGCTACTACCTCTTGAGCAGATCTATCCAAAGGAAAAATAAATTAATGGTAATTAATTTCTCCTTTAGATTTTTTTTTTAACCAAAGTACAATGACAAGTACAACATAAATAATTGAAGATTTTATTGCCTTGGAAAAACATGGAATGGACATATATTCAAAAGCTTCGAAATATCAAAACTGCTCCTGGCACAATGATGTAAGCAACAATAGGTTACAGAGAGCGAAAAAGCAAGTAACGGAAATTCCCATAACAGCGAATTGTCACTGTAATCAAGGAAATGAACAAACCAGCCGACTCTTTTTCTCTAAATTCCGATCGAAGACGAGAATTCCAAACATTTACTCGTGGTGGCGTCCTGTCATTTCTGCAAAGCTTGCAGGATACCACGCGGATATTGTGTTTCTCTGGTTATTGTAATTGTCTTCTTTATTACATTAAATATAATCTTTTAGATGGACAGAATGTAATTTTGAGTTGGTGGCATATTTCATTTATTTGAGAATCATTGAGTTCAATTCTCGATGCATATTTTACGAAGTTATTCAATACTTTATTTCAAAGTATTTAAAAATTTCATCATTATGATTTACTAATCGTGTTAGTAAGATTTTTTTTTTTTAAATATCTCACAAAAGTTATTTTCAAAAGACTTTTCTATTTATCGTGACGGAAATTGTAAAAATAACTTTTAAATTGTAATAATTTTTATATTTCACATATTACTTTATGGATAAAGTCGGTTTCTATTTAGAATTAATTATAAAAAATCTTAGACTAAAGAATACATGTTTGAAAGTATCAAGGGTTATCTTACATTTAATCAAATGTATCCAAATGATCATTGTTGTTTTGGGCTGAGTCTGTAGGTCCAAACCAGGTGACCATCTTTTACATTCAGATCTCCCTGGACAATTCTATCCTGGTTCGTAATACTAGGCAGGCAGTTGATTCTAATAGCCAGGTCATCTCCATAATAAAGCTCAATACTACACAGTATTCTAGAAGTTTTATTTCAGCTTTTACCAAGTTGTGGAACGATCTTCCTAATCGGGTAGTTGAATCAGTAGAACTTCAAAAGCTCAAAGTTGCAGCAAATGTTTTTATGTTGACCAGGCTTACGTGAGTCTTTTTATACTTTATATGACTTATCTGTTTTGACGTTGTTAAAAGTTTTATATATGACCTATCTGTTTTGGTATTGTTGCTGTTTTTAGAAAAGATTTATTGTTAATTTGTTCTCATCATGTATTTATTTCTTTATTTTTCTTTCCACACAGCTATTTTTTCCCTATTGGAGCCCTAGGGCTTATAGCATCTTGCTTTTCCAACTAGAGTTGTAGCTGTTTTGGTTGGTACTGCTAGGATGCTACAGCCCACCCTCCTCTTCGGGGGTTCTTCAAATGAAGAACCCCTAACTTCTATAGTCAATTCTTTTTAGTGTGGCAGATTTGCACCGACTCGCAATGGTGCCCTTTTAGCTCGGAAAGTTTCCTGATCGCTGATTGTTTGGACAAGATAATTCTAACCATCAGATAGCAGGAAATTTTTCCGAGCTAAAAGGGCACCGATGTGAGTCGGTGCAAATGTGCCTCATTAAAAAATATTGAGTATAGTACCTCAGCGGTCCCCAGGACGCCCGGAGGAAGCAGCAGAGCCTATGGGAACTGTCACAATCGTTCGCCATTCATTCCTATTTGTAATACGCTATTTTGCCTCTCGCACATCTATCCTCCTATCACCTATCACCCGTGGACATAACAACATTAGAATACCGCCAAGTAAAACCTTAAATAAAACATTAGCTGATTATTAATATTAATTTGAGGTTTTGCATAATTCACTAGGTACACTTAACTTAAGGGAGATCATTCCACATTAAATCTAATGCTGCCTCATTTTGTAGCTATCAATATGTAAATTGGAAATGATCTTAAGTACTTACGAGGTTTTTCTGTTCGTGAAAATATTACTAGAAAGCCATTTCAAAAATGGAAAAAGTATTTAATTAATTGATCGATGACTTAACTGCTTTTCTAAGTTAATGACCATTATCGTCATATTTACCATTTATAAATTAATATATCAAAATAGTTTCTCTTATTATTCAACATAGATTCTGACCCATAATTACACTCTTAAACGTTTTACATTCATTAATTACAGTTATATGTGAAGTAACGTTGTTACGAATAAGTATATTATTACAAAGATGTATTCCTGTTTTGCTCATAATATTAGTGAAAAAAAAATTATTGATTATTTTTCTAGTAAAAATATCTTTGTTTCTTCCTGTCTGCCTCTCGTTCTGACTCACACACACACACACACACACACACACACACAAACACACACACACACACATACAGATTTGCAGACATATTCGATCAAACACGGACACACAAACCATGGTTGGAGGGTACTTTATATTTTGAAATTTTTTACACTAAAAAGGGGGGAAATTAGAGTCAGTCGCTGGATGTCCGGTATTAAATTATATGAAAATTAGTGATTACATTCGTGTCATAATTAACATTAACGCAATTATTACTCGTAGTCGCATACTAATTTAAAATAAATTGCAAGAGAAAAGAAAATTACGGGAAGCAGATTTGTGTTTCCTTTGAAATTGTCGTTCATAAATTCACTATAAAATACTTTCTTATATAATAATGATAAAATTATCTACTGTACATCAACATGAAACGCATTTAATTTGATCTCATTAAATCATTAGGTAATGTGGATCCCACTCCAAGGAGTATTGCTTTTAAAAGTGACATACAAAATGATTAATGATAAATGAAGTAGGATTTATGTTGACCTTTTGATGATAAGCCCTAATGAACACTGCTAGGAATATCTTTAATATTTCCATAGATATCTCCTCTATTTAATAATAAGCAACAGACCGGCACTATATATATATATATATATATATATATATATTAGAGTATTTTGGAGTTGAGCAGTCCTACCCTCGTCAAAGAGGGTGCGTGTATATGTGTGTGCATATCTATCTAAATATTTAGATGATATTGTTTGACGGGATACGTACACTAATAAATGTATAGTGACAAACTATTAAGCAAAGAGAATGAATATATAATTGGAGCTGTGGTAAGAGAATATTTGATTTCAAAGCCTCCAATAGTGGTTATGCTTCCATAAAATAAAACTTTTTCACTAATATTTCCATGGTCCTTTTTAATAGGGCTTACCAATATTAATCTTTTCAATGTATTATATCTTAAATAGTGAAAAATATTTAAAAATGAATATATTAGTCATTGTAAATATTCCTACAATATTCTATTTTTATTTTTTATATTTACCAACAACGCCAAAAAAGCTAAGAATAAACATGGTAAAAAGGATGGAACAGAATTATTTAACAGCAGAATTAACATAATCATATCCAAATTACGTTTATTTAGATTTAATGTAAAGGTATGCAAATCAACTACTACCCAAGATAATTATTAAAAAGCATCGAATTTAAACAAATTAGTCATTATTCATGTTATATAAATGTAGAGTTATACAGGAAAGTTTTGATGGAGTTTTTCTACTCAGCCAAATGATGGGAGAGAGAGAGAGAGAGAGAGAGAGAGAGAGAGAGAGAGAGAGAGGTGGGATGATATTTCTAATCTTTACCGTTATGTAAAAATAAAACCCTATAATAGGAAATGACAATGAAAAAATATCAAATACTACAATTTCAGAAATAGTGATTAAGACACGACCACTCCATTATTATATCTTGTCGTGAATGGCAGAGAGAGAGAGAGAGAGAGAGAGAGAGAGAGAGAGAGAGTATGCATAAATCCTTATAAAAAGTTAGTTTTCAACCAACTTATCAATCAAACGACATTTCATCATTATTATGAGCGTTCTTTTTTTCGGAAACTAAATAATTCATATTTCTTTAGAAGTAAGTACTTATACGGAGAGAGAGAGAGAGAGAGAGAGAGAGAGAGAGAGAGAGAGAGAGAGAGAGTAGGCATAAATCCATATAAAAAGTTTGTTTTCAAACCACTTTATGGATCAGTATTATCACTATTATCTTACTTTGAAATGTTTCCAGTTATCAATAAAACAACATTTCGTTATTATTTTTTCGATTTTTTACGGAAACTAAAAGAGAATTTTTTCTTTAGATGAAAGAACTATACAGAGCGAGAGAGAGAGAGAGAGAGAGAGAGAGAGAGAGAGAGAGAGAGAATCATAGAGTAATATGTTTCTAGCAGTAAATCGAGCAAAGGCTGTAAGAGAGATACTTCTATTGCCTCGTCCTTTTCCTTGACACTTGCAATCGTCCGATATTTTCTCTGTCTCTTTTTCTTTTTCTTTCTACTCCTACAAATGTAAATATCCTAAATGAAAACAAAATTCAAATGAATGTCCAAACTTCTCATGAATGTGAGAGGACATTGCACATTGCACTTTTATTGAGACATTTCGCATGCAAACTGCTGCAATTTATTTGCAACGGGAATTACAACACTCGCAGTGCACGATATATAGATAGCATCAGTAAGGGTATAGTAGAATAAACCTGGGAGATTTACTTATTTTGAGTCATAGAGCGGAGGTTTATTTTCCTCACTTTTATATTAGGCAAACGGAAAATTAATTTTTCTCTTGTATTACTAATATTACTTGTTATTACTAATATTAATAACACTAT
>NC_090738.1:104131059-104133559 GCF_036898095.1 Palaemon carinicauda
AGTGAACAAAAAATAAAAATCAAATAAGACTAATTCAAATTCTTTTTGCCAGTAGAGATAATGTTAAGCGGTTTTTTTTTTTCTAGTAAATGAGAATAAGTTCCATGCTATATACACTAGTTTTCTTCAGAGGTTCCTAGACTTGATAATAATTATAAATTCATAAATTTCATGAAAGTGTTATTAATATTAGTAATAACAAGTAATATTAGTAATACAAGAGAAAAATTAATTTTCCGTTTGCCTATCATAAAAGTGAGGAAAATAAACTTCCGCTCTATGACTCAAAATAAGTAAATCTCCCAGGTTATTCTACTATACCATATCTGATGCTGGCTTTATATCTTGTATTGCAAGTGCTGTAATTCCCGTTGCAAAATAAATTGCAGCAGTTTGCATTCAAAATGTCTCAAATAAAAGTGCATGGTGCAATGTCCTCTCACATTCATGAGAAGTTCGGACATTCATTTGAATTCCGTCGTCACTTAAGATGTTTACATTTGTAGGACGATTGCAAGAGTCAAGGAAAAGGACGAGGCAATAGAAGTATCTGTCTTACAGCCTTTGCTCGATTTACTGCTAGAAACATACTACTCTCTCTCTCTCTCTCTCTCTCTCTCTCTCTCTCTCTCTCTCTCTCTCTCTCTCTCTCATTTGTATAAGTACATCCATCTAAAGGAAAATTTCCATTTTAGTTTCAGAAAAAAATCACAAAATAATAACGAAATGTCATTTTATTGATGACTGAAAACACATTTAAAAATAAGATAAGATTGATAATACTGATCCATAAAGTAGTTTCAAAACCAACTATTTTATAAGGATTTATGCATACTCTCTCTCTCTCTCTCTCTCTCTCTCTCTCTCTCTCTCTCTCTCTGTATAAGTACTTCCCTCTAAAGAAAAAATTCTCTTTTAGTTTTCCGAAAAAAAATCACAAAAATAATAATGAATTGTTGTTTTATTGATAACTGGAAACCTTTCAAAATAAGATAATAGTGATAATACTGATCCATAAAGGGTTTGAAAACTAACTTTTTTATATGGATTTATGCCTACTCTCTCTCTCTCTCTCTCTCTCTCTCTCTCTCTCTCTCTCTCTCTCTCTCTTGCACGACAAGAATTAATAATGCAGTGGCCGTGTCTCTATCTGCTTCCAGTTTTGAAACCCTGAAACCTCTCTACTGAAGTGAAATGGAAATATCCAGGTCTTGAATTTGCTTTTGAGAGGAACTTGGAGATTCGTTCATGCAGACAGAAACTGCTGCTATATGAAAAAATTATATAAACCTTTTGAATTTGGCCATATTGTTGCATGAATGTGGTAGCTTTTTATTGAATATATATATATATATATATATATATAATATATATATATATATATAATATATAATTATATATATATATATATATATATATAAACATATATATATATATATATATATACATAATGTTTGTGTGTGTGTGTGCGTACCTAAATATATAATATTCATGATTATATAATGATCCCTAATTCCGAGATTTATAGTATTTGATATTCTTTTTTCAATTTTATTTCCTATTATTAAATTTTATTTTTACATAACGGAAACGATAACAAATATCATCCTACCCCCCCCTATCTCTCTCTCTCTCTCTCTCTCTCTCTCTCTCTCTCTCTCTCTCTCTATCTCGGCATTTGGCTGCGTAGAAAAATCCATCAAAACACAGATTTACTCCTACGCTATGCCTTCTTTTTTTTTTAAAAACTTTTTCCTGTATAACTTTACAATTATATAATATATATAATATGAATAATGACTAATTTGTTTGAATACGATGATTTTAATAATTATTTTGGGAAGTAGTTGAAACATCAAATGATTTGCATATCTTTACACTAAATCTAAATAAACGTAATTGGGTTATGGTCATGTTAATTCTGCTATGAAATAATTCTGTTTAATTATTTTTATCACGTTTCTTCCTAGCTATTTTGGCGTTGTTACTAAATATAAAAAGTATAAAAAAAGATAATCCAGAAATATTTGCAGGCTGATATATTTATTTCTTAAATAGCTTTTACTGTTTATGAAATAATACATTAAAAAGATTGATACCGGTAAGTGCTATTAAAAAGACCATTGAAATATTAGTGATTTTTTTTTTTTATACAAGTATAACCACGATGGATGCTATAAAATCAAATATTCTCTTACCACAGCTCAAATCATATATTTTATTCTCTTTGCCTAATAGTTTGTCACTATACATTTATTATTGTACGTAACCCGTCAAACAATATCATCTAAATATTTAGAGAGTATGCAAACATATACAACCACCCCCTGTCACTAAGGTATGACTACACCTCTTCCCAATACACTAATATCTATAGCCGGCCCGTTACTTTATTGTATACGGGAGATATCTATGGCAATAGATAAAATAAGAATAATGAAAATAAGGATATTTCAAGAATTATTCATCAGTGCTTATCATCAAAAGGTCAACATAAATC
>NC_090738.1:104138559-104141059 GCF_036898095.1 Palaemon carinicauda
CTGTATTAAAAGCCATTCGTGGGTTATATTTACATTGATTGAAATCACGTGTGTTTGTGAAATATATATATATATATATATATATATATATATATGAAAACTCACATATGATTATAATGTATCATATATATATATATATATATATATCATTTAAAAGGATTTTCTCCATGTTGCGCAAATCTTTGTGTTATTTCTATTTTCGCTGGAAATACGGTGGCTGCCCTAATGCAATTTTCCGCACTTATATCAACTAATAACAATAATATAACCTCAATGTACTCCAGTCCTTTTTTGCTTCAGAAAAGGAACATAGATTTTTCGTGATGTGATCACACGCGGCTAAACCTTCCAGAGCTCCGTGTTTGTGCAGGATTTTTGCACACGTATTTTTTTTTTTTTTTTGTATGTGTGAGGATTTGCTGCCTGGAAGGGAAGATCCTGTACCATTATAATTTGTCCGTGTGACATGGAACTATTTTTCAGGGACATGCAAACGTTAAGGGTATTTTTTCTCAATTGTTAATCTGTTCAATGCCCTTTTATTTCTAGGTCTTTTTGTCTTTTTGGGTTGGTTTACCACGGAAGAGGGTAAAGGGCCACACTGAAAAAGTACTCTTTTATTAGAGAGAGAGAGAGAGGAGAGAGGAGAGAGAGAGAGAGAGAGAGAGAGAGAGAGATTGTGTTAAATAATAAATAATTGATAACATTAATCTATTGGGAGGTTGAGACCGAGGATGAAAATTACATAGGCTCATAAATTTCCATTAGTTAAGAGAGACCAACGAGGAATTGCCTCGATTATAAGATGATGGCAGCATATGTAGCAGTCTATTTTAGTTTCAGCTACAAAAATTAATTATAATGAAAATACGGTTTTGAAAAAGAAATACAACTGTTTTTCGATTATTAATTGTATCATATAGATAGCATTTCGATCAAGTCAAGGGAATTATATTCAATCGAGAAAAATTAATGTTTTCAGAAGTGAAAAGGCAAAAAATTAACCATATGAAATTATATTTAATCTGAATGAAAAAAAAAAAAAAAAAAAAAAAAAAAACTTAAGTTTTCATGGTTTGCAAAATACTTACATAGACACCAGGACTAGTAATCACAGTGTCCTCACTCACTTCCGCCAAACATAATATGGTTTCCCTTACCTAAATTGTATCTCGGAAGGGGTTTTACGGTAAAGCTTCATAGATTATTTTACTAGGATCAATAAATCTATGTATGAGAATAATTTCCTAATTTACATTCCATCAATTTCTTTTTTCTAGATTTATTGACAAAGTAACGGTAAAGGTTGTTTTTGTTTTTCAAAGGTTATTAGTGATAATGAATTTGGTCTTGGGAAATAGCGTGAATTTAAAGTTAGGTTTAAAAGAGTTTTTTTTTGGGGGGTAGGATGATGTTTAAATAAAGACAAAAATACATTTATACTTTGAAATTTTCATATTTGCTAATTTTGAATATATTTTTTCAAAAGAAAATATTTTCTATTCTATATATAATGATCCATTTCAGAATCCAAACTAATCACAAGACTACAAATGAAATCCTTATCGTTCCCTCATATAAATAGAAATCAAATGATCTTTTCTCTCTTTTATAGAATTTCTTGAGATTTTATCTAAAAAGTGCCATGAAGTATTACCTTAAATTAACCAACGAGACTATTAGGGCTGAAATGTCGTTTTATTGATAACTGAAAAAAAATATTTTGAAATAAGATAATAGCGATAATACTGATCTATAAAGTGATTTTAAAACTAACTTTTTATAAGGATTTGTGCATACTCTCTCTCTCTCTCTCTCTCTCTCTCTCTCTCTCTCTCTCTCATGCACGACAAGAGATAATAATGGAGTGGTCGTGTCTCTATCTGCTTCCAGCCCTGGAAACCTAAAACCTCTCTACTGGAGTCAAATCGAAACATCCTTGCTTTTGGAAGGAACTTGAGGGATTCGTCTTTGCAGACAGAAACTCTTGGTAAAGAAAATAATGCTATAAAGCTTCTGAATTAGGCTGTATTGCTCTATAAATGTCGTTGCTTTTTATATCATACCAATATATATATATATATATATATATGCAAATAAATACATGCATATATATATATATATATATATGTATATATATATATATATATATGCAAATAAATACATGCATATATATTATATATATTGTATATAAATGAATTTATATATATATATATATATATACATATATATATATTTATTTATATATATATCAATATATTATTATATATTCATTATATACATAAATAAATAAATAACTAAGTATATATATATATATATATATGTATGTATATATATATATATATATATATACATATATATATATATATATATATATATACTGTATATATAAGGACTCTACCATATGGCAGTTACAAATATAAAATCAAACGCATAACCATTAATAAAGAGAGAAGGACTCTGAGAAATATAAAAAGTTATAGAGGTAAAGATATTAGCA
>NC_090738.1:104156059-104163487 GCF_036898095.1 Palaemon carinicauda
CACCATTCACTGCCCTTCCTCATGCTGCCTCCAACAACCTTCTTGCCAAACACATCACTTGCAATCCCAACGAAATTTTCTTTTACTAACTTCCACTCCATCTCTAAATTACCAGTTTCTCTTACTCTCACCGGCTAGGAGGAACGTAGAGAGTAGAGGTCCCCTTTTTGTTTGGTTTCATTTGTTGATGTCGGCTACCCCCCAAAATTTGGGGAAGTGCCTTGGTATATGTATGTATGTATGTATGTATATATATATATATATATATATATTATTCATATATAATATGTATATATAATATATGCAAATTATATTATATATATATATATATATATATGTATGTATGTACAGTATGTATATATGAATGTATGTATGTATATATGTATATATATATATATATATATATATACAAATACATAATCTATATACATATATTATATATGTATATATGTATATATATATATATATATATATTATATATATATATGTATATATATATATATATGTATATATTTTGTTATATATATATATATGATGTGTGTGTGTATATATTTGTTATATATATATATATATATATGTGTGTGTGTGTGTGTGTGTTTATATATATATATATATATATATATAAATATATATATCTATATATATATATATCACTCACTATTCACTAAATCCCGTTCGGAATTCTCCGGGTTGGGTCCTGCATCTGATATCGCCATTTTCTCCAGAGACTCCTATCCAATGCCATCTGTGCTTTCTTGAAGGTTTTCACCCATGTATCTCTTGGTTGTCCTCCTCGGTCTATTTCCGGCCACTTGACCATGAAGCACTATCTTTGGCCATCTGTCCTGTTCCATCCTCTGTACATGCCCAAACCATCTCCTCTGAATATCTTCCACTCTAATCAGAATTTTGTCCTCAACACTAGCCATTTCTCTCACTCTCTCGTTCGTAATTTTGTCCTCCCATCTTACACCACAGATTCTTCTCAGACATTTCATTTCAAAGGCTAATAACTTTCTCTCATCTCTCTTCTTCAGTATCCAGCATTCAGCACCGTATATCACTGTGGGGATTACTATTGCTCTTAATAGCCTAATTTTCATCTTAATGGATATATTTTTATCTTTCCAGATTCTTCTTAGCCTTTCAGATGGTCGCATGGTCCAGGCATCTTAACCTTCTTCGGTCTTGAATTGCTCTTTCCATCTTTCCATCTGCTGTGAAAAACACTCCCAAATATTTAAACTCATTGACTTGTTCCACTTCTCCCTCTGATAGCTGTATTTCTAAGGCCTCTCTCTGGCGTCCAATTTTCATACTTTTGGTTTTCTCTCTATTTATCACTAACTCATACCTACGGCACTGCTCCTCCACCATTCTCAACACTCACTGAAGTTCCTCCTTAGTTTCTGCTAAAAGCACTATGTCTTCTGCATACCTCATGTTAGATATTTTTGTCCCTCCTATATCTATGCCACCCTCATAATCTGCAAGTGCCATTCTCATAACCCATTCCAATTATAGGTTGAAAAGGTGTGGTGATAGTGGGCAACCCTGTATAACCCCACCAGTGGTTATGAACTCTTCTGTCAAACACTTTCCTTTTCTTACTCTAGCCGATGTCCTTTCATACAATCTCCTGAGGGTTTCCAGTATTTTTGGTTCTAATCCCCATTCCTTCAAAATCCTAATCATTCCTTCCCTCCATATGGAGTCAAACGCTTGCCTTAAGTCAATAAATACACAATAGAGATCTTTTTCCTTCTCCCAGAATTTTTCTATGATTTGTCAGAAGGTGAATACATGATCGATTGTTCCTCTACCCGCCCTAAATCCTGCTTGACCCTCATCAATTATTTCCTCTTCTTGCCTTGCTATTCTACTTTGTATGATTTGTACGACAGTATTTTGGGAAGGAGAAGGAGAGCAAAGCAACAGTGGGTCACAGAGGAAGTATTGGATGCATGCCAAGAGAGGAGAGAAGCAAAAAAAGACAAAGAATGAAAACCCATCCCAGGAAAACAAAGCAAGTTATAGACAAAAGTGCAGATCAGTGGACAATAAATGCAAAAAGAGCAAAAATATAATGGATAGACGACCTGTGTAAAACATGTGAGGAATGTTTCAGAAACGGCCATTCAAGAGAGCTATTCACCGCAGTAGACAGATTAGCAAGGGGTTGGAAAAACAATGGAATTGCTGTAAGAGATGCAGATGGCAACAACGTATCAGCAACGGCTAATGTGAGAAGATCTGGAAAACGCACTACGAGGAACAACTAAAAGGAAGTGGAAGACGGGTAACTGGAGAAGATTATCCAGAACTAAAAGGAGAGCTATGGAACATACAGGAAACGCCAGATCCCCTGATAGAATAAGTGGGAAAAGCTTTAAGAGCTATGTCAAGAGGGAAAGCCCCAGGAATAAATGGACTACCAAAGGAATTGCTTGAAGCTGGCGGTGAAATGGTAGAAAGATGGTTGTGTCATTTATGCAGGGATATAGTAGATGGACAAGCAGCTCCAAATAATTGGACTGAAAACATTATAGTTCTAACACACAAGAAAGGGGACACCACCTTATGCAAAAATTATAGGCCTATCAGTCTATTACCACATGCTTATATATATATATATATATATATATATATATATGGAACCATGATTGAAGTAAAAACTTAATTTTTTTTACTACATCTATTACTATTATCCAAGGTATTAGGCTACAAGTGAAAGCGAATCGAGAATCATATCGGTTTCATAAGTAGAGCTTACACGCCCACAGCAGGTGTATTACTTCTATTCACATTTCACCAGAGCTCTAGGATTTATTCTGACTCAGAGAGGATTAACTTACGCCAACAATGGGCTGCCTCGTTTCTGGTTTCCCGTTCGGAGAGGTATAAAAAAAAAAAAAATCACATTTCTTTTTAAATTGTACTTATCCTTCTTAGTTATAAAAACTTTAGGGTACTTTAATATCTTAAACTATCAATCATTATAAAGTCATGAACTTTTTATAAGTAGTTTCTTTAGCATAAGAGGAATGTAGGTATAATAAGATTAAGTTATTTGAAATGGATAAATGTTTATATCAGAAAAAAATTGTTGAGGAAGAAATTATGATAGAATTTATTTAAGGCTTTGTTGGAAAACATATAGTGATGCGTCCTATGAATTAATTTTTTTTTTTCGAAAAAAATATGAAAATAGTTTAGAAAATGTTTGAAATCCTTTATAACGTGTATTTTTGAAGTTATAGAGGAAAATATGTAAAATAATGAGAAAAAAATTGCAACATTATATAATGAAAAATATATTGAATAGTGCAGTCAGAGGATACGAATAAGCATTTAAAAATATAGGGAAAATTGATATGAAAATCAAAGATATCAATCGATTTAAAGAAGGAAATACAATACTGCTTTCCATTGCTATACTAAACTATGACCTATGACTAACAAGAGAACTATGACATCAATGATTCGTTGGAGGCAACATAAATATGCTATTAGCTCATAATAAACTTATTTTGCAAACGCTGAATAACGATGAACGTATTGTTAATCTTCCACTGAGTCATTGGTGAAGTTGCACCTATGTAAAGTGACGAGGATTTTACATATATTCAATATTCCAAACGCACACAATGATATATATATATATATATATATATATGTGTGTGTGTGTGTGTGTGTGTGGATGTATAAAGTATGTACATACATTAAGAAAGCTAACACGTGATGGGCACTAAATGAAAAGGGAAGCTCTGATGGTAGTTATTACCTTGTCTAATTAGTGATTTTAAGGGACTCACAATGATTTTAATCACTATTATTTTACGACTATATGTCAGAGTATAAATATATGTATATGTATATATATATATATATATATATCTGAACATAAATATATATATATATATATATATATATATACATATATATATATATATATATATATGTATATGTATCAATATATATATGTATATATATATATATATATACATATATATATACATATATGTATATATATATATATATATATATACATATATATATATATATATATATATGTGTGTGTGTGTGTGTGTGTCTGTGTGTATATATGTATGTTAATACGCGTACATAAATACTTATATATATACAAATATACTGTATGTATGAAACTCTTCCTGAGTTTGGGTACATTAATGTAGTGAAAGGGTTTGCTTATCACCTTGATCACCCAAGCTGTACTATACTGATTTTTGTTTTTAAGTGAGGTATATTTGCACCTGGTCGCAGGGTAGCCCTTTTAGCTCGGAAAAGTTTCCTGCTATCTGATTGGTAAAAGGGCACCCCTGCGAGTCGGTGCAAATGCGCCTCATTAAAAGAAATTAACTATAGTGACTCTCTCTCTCTCTCTCTCTCTCTCTCTCTCTCTCTCTCTCTCTCTCTCTCTTCTCTCCAAGAGAATATTCTGTTTCGTTTTTTTTTCTTTATGTCTCATAGCTTGATAAAAAGAAATTAATAACAAAAATAATAATAGTTCTTACTGTAATAAGAACTATATCTATCCTTTAATAAAAAAAAAAAAGAAAAAACCTGATGCTGAATATATAATTAAAAGGCATTTCATTTTCATTTATATGCTAAAGAGCTATTCCTGAAGTCAGGTAAAACTGTTAATAAAATAGTATACATTAATAAACATTTAACAATGTTCAGATTATGCATATTTCATTGAGCGTGCTTTAGAAAGTACCTTCATCATTAATTTAAATGCTGCTTCATATTTAAGCCATGAGTATGTAAATTGGGGATACTCGTATGTGCACAAGATATTTTTTAGTTTATGAAAATTAGATTTGAAAGCCACCCGAGAACTGGAAGCATTTTAATTAATTTGGAGATTATGTTAAGTGTTCTTTGAAATTCACGAGGTATTGCCATGAAAACTATAATTTATGGATGTAATTTGTTTGAGGTTTTTGTGTATTTTATAACAACTTACAATATTTAACATTTTGAATTCATTAATTACAGTGTCATAGGAAGAAATTTATTAGATTCATGTAATCATAAAAATAAATGTTTTAACTGTACCTTATTGATTACGCTTCCTAAAAAAAGACAGATTATTATATGAACATAATTTTTGTTATTTTCCTTCTGACAGGGAAAAGTCAAAATTACAAGTATATATATATATATATATATATATATATATATATTGAACCTTTTCATTTCAATTAAATTCCCTGAGGTATGATCTCTCTCTCTCTCTCTCTCTCTCTCTCTCTCTCTCTCTCTCTCTATAAGTATATAATGAAGAAATAGGAAGAAATTTATTAGATTCATGTAATCATAAAAATAAATGTTTTAACTGTACCTTATTGATTACGCTTCCTAAAAAAAGACAGATTATTATATGAACATAATTTTTGTTATTTTCCTTCTGACAGGGAAAAGTCAAAATTACAAGTATATATATATATATATATATATATATATATTGAACCTTTTCATTTCAATTAAATTCCCTGAGGTATGATCTCTCTCTCTCTCTCTCTCTCTCTCTCTCTCTCTCTCTCTACAAGTATATAATGAACCTTTTCATTTCGAGGAATTTCCCTGAGGTAAGATCTCTCTCTCTCTCTCTCTCTCTCTCTCTCTACAAGTATATAATGAACCTTTTCATTTCGAGGAATTTCCCTGAGGTAAGCTCTCTCTCTCTCTCTCTCTCTCTCTCTCTCTCTCTCTCTCTACAAGTATATAATGAACCTTTTCATTTCGAGGAATTTCCCTGAGGTAAGATCTCTCTCTCTCTCTCTCGCTCTCTCTCTCTCTCTCTCTCTCTCTCTCTCTCTCTCTACAAGTATATAATGAACCTTTTCATTTCGATGAAATTCCCGGAGATATGATCTCTCTCTCTCTCTCTCTCTCTCTCTCTCTCTCTCTCTCTCTCTCTCTCTTTCTACAAGTATATAATGAACATTTTGCTTTCGAGGAATTCCCCTGAGGTATGATCTCTCTCTCTCTCTCTCTCTCTCTCTCTCTCTCTCTCTCTCTCTCTTTCAAAAACACACATACAAAAAAGCTTACATACAAGACACACAACTCATGATAATTCTTCAGGAATGTTTCATAAATATTAAACATAAGATTAAATCATTTTTTTTACATTAATGAATAATCAGCCCCGTATGATAGGTAATATTTTCTAGTTACTATTCCCAGAATCATACTAAAATTTGTTAGGAAAAAAAAAATTATAAACGTTGATTTGGTTTTCTTTTTTACAAGTATTATTTACAAAGTCAATCGAATAGGATTTACCTAATAAACATAATAGACTCTTGTGTATTCAGCGTAAAATGCATTTGATATGATTTTGATAAGTATTTTGGTCATCAAAATTACAGTTAAATTAGGAAACAATGTTATCTATAAAAGGGATGAATAGATAATTATCGTTCAATTATGTAGAATTTCTGTTGACCTTTTAAGATATGCGTAGATGAACAATGCCTTTAATTTCCCTAATGGTTTTGATGAGTTTCCATATTCTATAAATGTAATTTTATAGAAAATTACTTACACAAAGGGAATAAATTATGGGCTTATTTCTTAATAATAACCCGGGCATATGGACTTCAAAGAATATATTTAAATATATATTTCAGCTAGTTGCTATGCTCCCATTAAAAATGCAAAATGATATTACCCATTTAAAGTACTTTTTCATGGAGGGTAAGTTATATCAGTTGTTCTTAAGTAGTTTTAACCCTGGGTTGGTTAATTTCCAAAGCTGGTACGCCATTACCAATGTGGTACCATAAATGAGACCCCAACTTTTGGACCATATAACTTCCTTATTAATAAATATATTTCAAATCATTAAGTTTCTTATTTAACAATATTCATTTTTCAATATTATGTTTGGAGTAAATTAAAAACCAATTATTTTAAATATTCAATTTAGAAAATTTAGAAAAAATAAGTATATAAAAGTATAAATATATAGAAAATAGTCTGTAGAAAATATTTACATTATATATAAGTATCTTTGGTGAACTGCATAACAAAGTTGAATGGCATGGCAGCATTCATGTCTATTTTCAAGGCCCTAAGCTGAAAAACACCAAATCTGTGACAGGGCTGAAAATGGGCACTGGCGTGGCACCTGTTGAAGGCAGTGGGGTAGCACTTAGAAAAGGCACTGGTGTGGCACTTGAAAAAGGCACTTGGGTGGCACTCGGAAAACACACTAGTGGCACTGATTGATGGTACACTGGTGGAGTAGAGGGCCTTCCCTGAAGGGCTCCAGAAAGGGGTCAAGGTCATGGGAGGGTCATCTACATCGCTGTCGTCGCCATCTTCGCATGGTCCAGGCATCTTAACCTTCTTCATAGGGAATTGTATCTTCTTCTTGTTTTGAAAATGAAG
>NC_090738.1:104163987-104166487 GCF_036898095.1 Palaemon carinicauda
TTCTTCCTATGACACTGTAATTAATGAATGCAAAATGTTTAATATTCTAAGTTGTTATAAAATACACGAAAACCTTGAACAAATTACATCCATAAATTATAGTTTTTATGGCAATACCTCGTGAATTTGAAAGAGCACTTAATACAATCTCCGAATTAATTATAATGCCTCCATTTCTCGGGTGGCTTTCAAATCTAATTTTCATTAACTAAAAATATTTTGTGCACTTACGAGTATCCCCAATTTACATACTCATGGGTTATATATGAAGAAGCATTTAAATTAATATTGAAGGAACTTTCTAAAGCACTCTCAATGAAATATGCATAATCTGAACATTGTTAAATGTTTAATAATGTATACTATTATATAAACAGTTTTACCTGACTTCATGAATAACTCTGAAGCATGTAAATGAATATGAAATGCCATTTAATTATATATTCAGCATCAGGTTTTTTTTTTTTTTATTAAAGAATAGATGTAGTTCTTATTACAGTAAGAACTATTATTATTCAGAAGGAATTTAACATGGAACATTAAACGTTTTAAGACATTCCATCTCATAAATTTTTCGACAATTTTTTTCTAATAATGTCTTTTTATCAAGCTATGAGACATAATGAAAAAAAAAACGAAACAGAATATTCTCTTGGAGAGAGAGAGAGAGAGAGAGAGAGAGAGAGAGAGAGCGAGAGAGAGCGAGTCGCTATAGTCAATTTCTTTTAATGAGGCGCATTTGCATCGACTCGCAGGGGTGCCCTTTTACCAATCAGACAGCAGGAAACTTTTCCAAGCTAAAAGGGCTACCCTGTTAGCCGGTGCAAATATACCTCACTTACAAAAAAAAAAAAAAAAATCAATATAGTACAGCTTTGGTGATCAAGGTGATAAGCAAACCCTTTCACTGCGTTAATGTACCCAAACTCAAAAAGAGTTTCATACATACAGTAAATTTGTATATGTAAGTATATATGTACGCGTATGTATATACATACACACACACACATATATATATATATATATACATATATTTATATATGTTCATATATATATATATATATATATATACTGATATATAGTCATAAAGTAATAGTGATCAAAATTATTGTAAGTCCCTTGATGTCACTGATTAGACAAGGTAATAACTCCCATCAAAGCTCCCCTATTCATTTAGTGCCCATCACGTGTTAGCTTTCTTAATGTATGTGCATATTTTATACATCCACACACATACACACACACACACACACACACATATATATATATATATATATATATCATTGTGTGTGTTTAGAATATTAAATATATGTAGAATTCTCGTCATTTTACATAGGTGCAACCTTACCAATGACTCGGTGAAAGTTTAACAATACGTTCATCGTTATTCAGCGTTTGCAAAATAAGTTAATTATGAGCTAATACCACATTCATGTTGCCCCCAACGAATCATTAATGTCATAGTTGTCTTGTTAGTCATAGTTTAGTATGTATATATATACATAAATATATATATATATATATATATATATTTATATATATATATATATATATATATGCATATATATATATATATATATGTATATATTTATGTTATATATATTATACACACACACACACACACACACATATATATATATATATATATGTATATATATATATGTATATATATATATATATATATGCATATATATATACATATATATATATATATATAGAGAGAGAGAGAGAGAGAGAGAGAGAGAGAGAGATATGCACTCAATTTACTTTTCATCCTAGAAAAAGCAAAAAAAAAAAAAAAAAAAACTAAAAAAAATTACTCTGAAGCTAAATTTGTAAAGTAAAATTATCTAAATATAATTAAAAAGTGAGTTGTAGAAATATAAGTAAAAAATATAAAATCACGCGAACACGAAACTAATATAATTAGTAAGCGTTTTATTAATCCGGTGGATGTTCTACATTACTAATTTATCATATTTAGTTAATCAAAAGAAAAGAAAAAAGAAAAAAACAATATATGCTGGAGAGATGCAATTTCAAAACTCATCTGCTTTATGATGGTGAAGATTTTTTCCGTCTATTTTTTTTTTTTTTTTTTTTTTTTTTGGCCCCTTACCTAATTTCCTTTAGCTGATCCTCATATTCTCTTTTTTTGAGTACCCCATGTTCACTGGAATTAATTTATTTTTCAGGGAGTTTGTCTTATTAGACTAAGTTTCTTTTTTCCAGAACACTTGGTCTTTGACGTTCTTGGAGCGATGATATTTTAGCTTATATCATTCCTAAATAACAACTGAAGATTTTTTTATTTGATTTCTTGTTGGAAAGTATTTGAAAATAAGAAAAGATTCAATTGATTTTTTTCTCCTAATCAACGTATATAACCATTTCAACAATTAAATTTTGTTTAGTACACAAGGATAGGATCTCGCAGTGGGTATTATTAGGTTATCCAAAGGAAAAGGGGCAGATATTATCATTAGAGTGTCATTTCATT
>NC_090738.1:104173987-104178987 GCF_036898095.1 Palaemon carinicauda
ATTTTACACAATAGAGAACTAATATTATTAATTTTTTTTTTTTTGTACTATGGGTAATGAACAGTAGCGCAATAAGCTGTCCAAGGAAAATATAAGGAAGGCTCAGTTATCAAATGAGTACAGAAGATAAAAGTAGAGCTAGAGCAGTTAGAAATCGTTTAGAACGGGATCAATGCGGGAGAGTGAAAGGGAAAAAGATAAAAGGCCCGAAGAAATTAATCGCTGTCAGACCATGTGAGATATAGGCCATGTATAGGTGATCTATTAGTGAAGAAAAGTGGTTTTTGGTATGAAATTCATACTCGAGTAATAGATGAACACATGCAAACACACCCACACCCACAAACAGGCACACACACTTTATATATATATATATATATATATACATATATATAATATATATATATATATATATATACTATATATATATACTATATATATATATATATATATATATTTATATATATGTATATATACATATACATACATATATATATATATATATATATAGTATATATATATAGTATATATATATATATATATATATGTATATATATATATATGATATATATATATATATATATATCGTGTATATATATATATATATATATAGATATATGTATATGTATATGTATATATATATATATATATGTATATATATACATATATATATATACGTATTTATATATAAGTATATATATATATATATATATATTGTATATTGATATATAAATATATATATATATATATATGCGTATATATATGTATTATGTATGGATATATGTATATATATATATATATATATATGTATGTATATATGTATAGTATATATATATAAGTATAGAGAATATAATATATATATATATATATATACATATATATATATATATATATACATATATATATATATATATATATATAATGAGAGAGAGAGAGAGAGAGAGATCACTAAGATTTACATCCCCCGGATGGCCTTTGTGATAAGCTCTGTATTCCTGTATTCACCAAAACACTTAAAGACAATAAGTAAAACATTCTCTGGATGTGTCTCAGAGTCCTATATGCAATGACGCATCAAGACAATTACCTCACATCTGACGAACCATTTCTAAGGCGTTTACGTCGACCACATCCCATAAGTTCTGTTGCATGCTAATGCGAGTGGGATTCTCTAAGGAGCTGAGTAGGCTTAAGGTTAGTGTAAGTGATGAGGTTTTAGGCCTATGACGAGGCACTGTTTTTTTTAAGGTAGTTACTCTGATTCTAAGACTATTTATATATTTTTGTTGATTATTGTTCCAGTCGATAACTAGCTCTGCAATTCCTGCTTGGCGTAATGACCAGATTCACCAGTTAAGAGAGGACGTCTGGCCTTCTCGATCGTTGCCAAATTACTGCAATTGTTTGTTCGTCTCATCCAATCCGGATGACAGCGTCAGACTTGGCGTAAGGTGTTTGTTAGACCCCTGTGTATTAGCTTTAAGATTTGCTAACCTGAGTAGTAATAGTTTGGAATTTTCTATTTTGCTTCGATATAACTATATTTAAGAATTATAGACATATATATATATATATATATATACACATGCACACACTCATATATATATATATATATACACATGCACACACTCATATATATATATATATATATGTGTGTGTGTGTATTATTATCATTGCCTCCTTCCAGGTATGCTTAAGAGTAATATTGTCGAAGACATACAAACCCTGAGAAAAATACAAAATTCATTTTATCATACAACGAAAAAATTACATTTTAATTCAAAACTTTCTCATAAAAGAAAACGAGCTGTCAGGCGTTATGTGGCGTCTAACTTTTTTTTTTTAATAATGGGGTTTTCTAAGGCCTTAGTTTCCGAATATTATTATTGATATTATTATTATTATTATTATTATTATTATTATTATTATTATTATTATTATTATTATTATTATTATTATTATTATTATTATTACCTGCTAAGCTACAACCCTAATTGGAAAAGCAGGATGCTATAAGCCCAGGGGGTCCAACAGGGAAAATAGCCCAGCCAGGAAAGGAAACAAAGAAAAATAAAACATTTTAAGAAGAACAACGAGATTAAAATAAATATCAACTATATAAACTATAAAAACTTTAAGAGAAATAAGATAAAATAGTATGCCTGAGTGTACCCTCAAGCAAGAGCACTATCCAAGATAGGAGAAAAAATTTTGATTTTGGAGTCTCCTTCTCCTAGAAGAGCTGCTTACCATAGGTAAAGAGTGTCATATACCCTTACAAAGAGGAAAGTGGCCACTGAACAATTACAGTGTAGTAAGAAGATTTGTTTGCATCTGCTATGTCAGGTGTATGCGGACAGAAGAGGATGTGTAAGGAATAGGCCAGACTATTCGGTGTATGTGTTAGGCAAAGAGAAAACGAACCGTAACCAGAGAGAAGGATCCAATGTACTACTGTCTTGCCAGTCAAAAGACCCCATAACTCTCTAGTGGTAGTATCTCAACGGATGGCTGTTGCCCTGGCCAAGCTACTACCTATTGAGCAGATCTATCCAAAGGAAAAATTAATTAGTGGTAATTAATTTCTTTCTAGAATTTTTGTTTTGTTTTTAACCTAAGTACAATGATAAGTAGAACATAAATAATTGAAGATTTTATTGCCTTGGAAAACCTGGGACCGGATATATTTTCATAAGCTTCCAAATATGAAAACTGCTCTTGGCACAATGAAGTAAGCAACAATAGGTTACAGAGAGCGAATAAAGCAAGTAACGGAAATTCCCATAACAGCGAATCGTCACTGTAATCAAGGAAATGAACAAGCCAGCCGAGTTTTCTTCTCTAAATTCCGATCAAAGACGAGAATTCCAAACATTTACTCGTGGCGGCGTCCCTGTCATTTCTGCAAAGCCTGTCGGATACCACGCGGATATTGTGTTTCTCTGGTTATTGTTATTGTCTTCTTGATTACATTAAATCTAATCTTTTAGATGGACAGAATGTAATTTTGATTTGGTGGCATATTTTTTTTATTTGAGAATCATTGAGTTCATTTCTTAGTTCATATTTTACGAAGTTATTCAATACTTTATTTAGAAGTATTTGCAAAAAATTGTAATAATTATAATATTTCAGCTACTACTTTATGGATAAAGTCAGTTTCTATTTATAAATAATTAAAAAAAATCTTAAACTAATGAATACCTGCTTGAAAGTATCAAAGGTTGTCTTACATACACGATAGTTTATCAAATGCATCCAAATGATCATTGTTGTTTTGGGCTGAGTCTGTAGGTCCTAACCAGGTGTAAGGCTCCCATTCAAACACTTATAAAGAATAGAGAACTTTTAATGTAAGTAACTATTCTCCTCTATCTATCTACTAAGGCACTTCCCCAATTTTAGGAGGGGCCAACATAAAGAACACAAGCGAAAGTTTCTTCTAGTTCCTCCTGGCCTGACGAGGGATTCAGCCGAGTTTATTGAGATAAGTAATTATTCTCCTCTATCTATGTACTGAGGCACTTCACTCAATTTAGGAGGTGCCAACATAAAGAACAAAAGTGGAAGTTTCTTCTAGTTCCTCCCGGCCAGACAAGGGATTCAGCCGAGTTTATTAAGATAAGTAATTATTCTCTTCTATCTATGTACTGAGGCACTTCACTAAATTTTAGGAGGTGCGACATAAAAAACAAAAGCGGAATTTTCTTCTAGTTCCTCCCGGCCTGACGAGGGATTCAGCCGTGTTTATTAAGATAAGTAACTATTCTCCTCTATCTATGTACTGAATCACTTCACTCAATTTTAGGAGGTGCCAACATAAAGAACAAAAGCGGAAGTTTCTTCTAGTTCCTCCCGGCCTGACAAGGGATTCAGCCGAGTGTATTAAGATAAGTAATTATTCTCTTCTATCTATGTACTGAGGCACTTCACTCAATTTTAGGAGGTGCCAACATAAAGAACAAAAGCGGAAGTTTCTCCTAGTTCCTCCCGGCCTGACGAGGGATTCAGCCGAGTTTTGGTTGGTACTGCTAGGATGCCACAGCCCAACCTCCCCCTTTAGCCACCATAAATGAAGCTTCATATGGTGAACCCCTTACTTCTATAGTCAATTCTTTTCAGTGAGACAGATTTGCACCGGCTCGCAGGGGTGCCATTTTAGCTAGGAAATGTTTCCTGATCGCTGAATGGTTGGACAAGATAATTCTAACCAATAAGATAACAGGAAACTGTTCCGAGCTAAAAGGGCACCGCTGTGAGTCTGTGCAAATGCACTTCATTAAAAAATATTGAGTATAGTACCTCAGCAGTCACCAAGACGCCCGGAGGATTCAGCAAAGCCTACTGGAAATGTGTCACAATCGCTCGCCATTCATTCCTATTTCTAGTACGTCCTTTTGCCTCTCGCACATCTATCCTCCTATCACCTATCACCCCGTGGACATAACAACATTAGAATACCGCCAAGTAAAACTTTAAATAAAACATTAGCTGATTATAGATATTAATATCAGGTTTTGCATAATTCACTAGGTATACTCAAGGGAGATTATTCCACATTAAATCTAATGCTGCCTCATTTTGTAGCTATCAATATGTAAATTGGGCTTAAGTACATACGAGGTTGTTTGTTCATAAAAAATGTTACCAGAAAGCCATTTTAGAAATGGAAGAAGTATTTAATTAATTCATCGATGACTTAACTGCTTTTCTACATTAATGACCATAATCGTCAAAGTTACCAATTACAAATTAACATATCAAAATAGTTTCTCTTATTATTCAACGTAGAATCTGACCCATGTTTACCTTCTTAAACGTTCTCCATTTATTAATTACAGTTATATGTGAAGACACGTTTAAATTATACGTTACTCATATCGTTTGTTTAGAATACGTAGATCATTACAAGGATGTGGGCGTTCCTCTTTTTCTCACAATATTAGTGAAAGAGAATATTGGTTATTTCATAGTAAAATATCTCTTTGTTTCTTCCTGTC
>NC_090738.1:104200643-104208143 GCF_036898095.1 Palaemon carinicauda
AGGGAGATGCGTTTACGTGTGTGCATATATCTAAATATTTACACGTCATTTTTGACGGGTTGCGTACTCTTGTAAATTTTTAGTGACAAACTAATATGCAAAAGGAAGAAATATACGAGAATATTTTATTTTATCGCTCCTATAACGGTTAGGTTCCCATAATATCTTGATTTTCATCACTATTTTGATGGTCTTTTAAATTCAGCTTTACATGAATCAATTTTTTAAATATATTATTTGTTGAATAGCGTTTAATATGAATATGATAGTGCCATTGTAGAAAGATTACAAATATTTCTAAAATAAACAAATTGTTATACCTATTAACAAATCAAAAAAAAAGAAAGGGTGAGGATTTAATTCATCATCATCTACTTCTGTTCCTTTGTTCATGTGCTAAAGAAATAAAACACGATTAAAAAAATTAAATAATTAATTTCAAATGCATATTAGATTAACCTAATCATATCCACATTATGTTTATTTAGGCATAGTGTAAAGATGTGCATATCATTCATTAGTTGATGTTCCAATCATTTCTCAAAATATTTATTAAAAACATCATATTAAAACAAATTAGTCATGACCAAAAATATATAAACGTGCAGTTATAAAGAAAAATGATTGGAATGAAAAATATTACAGAAAAGTAGTAAATCTGTGTCCAAAGAAGAAAGTTATGTTTGAATTTTTATATTCATCCAAATGCTGAGAGAGAGAGAGAGAGAGAGAGAGAGAGAGAGAGAGAGAGAGAGAGAGAGGTATTATATTTGTTATCCTTGTTATCCTTGCCTAATGATAGGAAATAGAAAATATTATATAATCATGAATATTAAACATTTAGAAAAAAAAAACATAGAGAGGAAAGAGGAATGAACCGGCGTCTCAAAAGGAAAGTTTTGCTGGAGTATTATTTTCCTAATTATCCAAAGGCTGGAGAGAGAGAGAGAGAGAGAGAGAGAGAGAGAGAGAGAGATGAAATTTCTTACGATTTCAATAATGTAAATGTAAAACCTAATGATATAAAATATCAAATTCTCTTTGTTTCCGAAATAGTGATTAATATGTAATCATGATTAGTATACATTTAGGTACACATACACACTTACACAAACACGCACACACAGACACATACACACACACACACACACACACACACATATATATATATATATATATACAGTATATATATATATATATATATATATATCCATCCATATACCAAAGGCACTTCCCCCAATTTTGGGGGGTAGCCGATATCAACAAGAACAAAACAAAAAAGGGGACCTCTACTCTCTATGTTCCTCCAGCCTAACCAGGGACTCAGCCGAGTTCAGCTGGTACTGCTAGGGTGCCACAGCCCAACCTCCCACATTTCCACCACAGATGAAGCTTCATACTGCTGAGTCCCCTACTGCTGCTACCTCCGCGATCATCTAAGGCACCGGAGGAAGAAGCAGGGCCTACCGGAACTGCGTCACAATCGCTCGCCATTCATTCCTATTTCTAGCACGCTCTCTTGCCTCTCTCACATCTATCCTCCTATCACCCAGAGCTTTCTTCACACCATCCATCCACCCAAACCTTGGCCTTCCTCTTGTACTTCTCCCATCAACTCTTGCATTCATCACCTTCTTTAGCAGACAGCCATTCTCCATTCTCTCAACATGGCCAAACCACCTCAACACATTCATATCCACTCTAGCCGCTAACTCATTTCTTACACCCGTTCTCACCCTCACCACCTCGTTCCTGACCCTATCTACTCGAGATACACCAGCCATACTCCTCAGACACTTCATCTCAAACACATTCAATTTCTGTCTCTCCATCACTTTCATTCCCCACAACTCCGATCCATACATCACAGTTGGTACAATCACTTTCTCATATAGAACTCTCTTTACATTCATGCCCAACCCTCTATTTTTTACTACTCCCTTAACTGCCCTCAACACTTTGCAACCTTCATTCACTCTCTGACGTACATCTGCTTCCACTCCACCATTTCCTGCAACAACAGACCCCAAGTACTTAAACTGATCCACCTCCTCAAGTAACTCTCCATTCAACATGACATTCAACCTTGCATCACCTTCCCTTCTCGTACATCTCATAACCTTACTCTTACCCACATTAACTCTCAACTTCCTTCTCTCACACACCCTTCCAAATTCTGTCACTAGTCGGTCAAGCTTCTCTTCTGTGTCTGCTACCAGTACAGTATCATCCGCAAACAACAACTGATTTACCTCCCATTCATGATCATTCTCGTCTACCAGTTTTAATCCTGGTCCAAGCACTCGAGCATTCACCTCTCTCACCACTCCATCAACATACAAGTTAAACAACCACGGCGACATCACACATCCCTGTCTCAGCCCCACTCTCACCGGAAACCAATCGCTCACTTCATTTCCTATTCTAACACATGCTTTACTACCTTTGTAGAAACTTTTCACTGCTTGCAACAACCTTCCACCAACTCCATATAACCTCATCACATTCCACATTGCTTCCCTATCAACTCTATCATATGCTTTCTCCAGATCCATAAACGCAACATACACCTCCTTACCTTTTGCTAAATATTTCTCGCATATCTGCCTAACTGTAAAAATCTGATTCATACAACCCCTACCTTTTCTAAAACCCCCTGTACTTCCCAGATTGCATTCTCTGTTTTATCCTTAATCCTATTAATCAGTACTCTACCATACACTTTTCCAACTACACTCAACAAACTAATACCTCTTGAATTACAACACTCATGCACATCTCCCTTACCCTTATATAGTGGTACAATACATGCACAGACCCAATCTACTGGTACCATTGACAACACAAAACACACATTAAACAATCTCACCAACCATTCAATTACAGTCACACCCCCTTCCTTCAACATCTCAGCTTCCACACCATCCATACCAGATGCTTTTCCTACTCTCGTTTCATCTAGTGCTCTCCTCACTTCCTCTATTGTAATCTCTCTCTCATTCTCATCTCCCATCACTGGCACCTCAACACCTGGAACAGCAATTATCTCTGCCTCCCTATCATCCTCAACATTCAGCAAACTTTCAAAATATTCCGCCCACCTTTTCCTTGCCTCCTCTCCTTTTAACAACCTTCCATTTCCATCTTTCACTGTCTCTTCAATTCTTGTGCCGGCCTTTCTTACTCTCTTCACTTCTTTCCAAAACTTCTTCTTATTCTCTTCATATGACTGACCCAGTCCCTGACCCCACCTCAGGTCAGCTGCCCTCTTTGCCTCACGTACCTTGCGCTTTACTTCCACCTTTTTCTCTCTATATTTTTCATACTTCTCTATACTATTACCCTGCAGCCATTCTTCAAAAGCCCTCTTTTTCTCTTCCACTTTTACCTTCACTCCTTCATTCCACCATTCACTGCCCTTCTTCATGCTGCCTCCAACAACCTTCTTGCCACATACATCACTTGTAATCCCAACAAAATTATCTTTTGCTAACTTCCACTCCTCTAAATTACCAGTTTCTGTTACTCTCACCTCGTCATATGTCATTTTCAACCTTTCCTGATAATTACTTTTTACCCCAGGTTTTATTAGCTCTTCAACCCTCACTAGCTCCCTTTTACATCCACCTACTCTATTCCCCCACTCTTTTGCTACAACCAATTTTCCTTCCACCAAAAAATGATCAGACATACTGTTAGCCATACCCCTAAACACGTGCACGTCTTTCAATCTTCCAAACATTCTTTTAGTTATCAACACATAATCCATTAATGCCCTTTCTACTACTCTTCCATTTGCCACTCTTACCCATGTATACTTATTTTTATCTTTCTTCTTAAAAAAGCTAGCACTTATTACCATCTCTTGTTCAACACACATATCTACCAGTCTCTCACCACTCTCATTTTCACCTGGTACGCCATACTTCCCAATGACACCTTCTACCTCTCCAGCACCCACTCTAGCATTTAAGTCACCCATAACAACTACATAATTCCTTCTACCCAGTCCTTCTACACACCTAGTTAATTCATTCCAAAACTCATTCCGCTCTTCTTCACTTTTCTCACTACCTGGCCCATACGCACTGACAAACGCCCAACATTCCCTACCCAACCTAACCCTTACCCACATTAACCTAGATGATATCTCCTTCCATTCCACTACTTTACCTGTCATCCATTCACTCAGCAATAAAGCCACACCCTCTCTCGCTCTTCCCCTTTCAATCCCAGACACTCTACCAGACATTTCACCAAACATCACTTCACCCTTTCCTTTCATCTTTGTCTCTCACAAGGCCTATACATCCATCCTTCTACTTCTAAACATACTTCCAATCTCACATCTTTTACTCTCTATCGTACTACATCCACGCACATTCAAACACCCCAAAACTAGAGTGCGGGGAGCAGTCACTCTCCCCCCAGCTCCATCTCTTTGTTGCTGTCTCACAGGATACTTTTACAGGAGAGGGGGTTCCCAGCCCCCTCTTCCCGTCCCTTTTAGTCGCCTCTTACGACACGCAGGGATAACGTTGGCGCTATTCTAATTGTTTTATGCCCCCGCGGCCACAGGGGGCATATATATATATATTTACATATATATATATATATATATATATATATATATATATATATACATATATATGCAATAAAAAGCTATAACATTCATATAACAATATGGACTAAATCAAAAGGTTTATATCATTATTTAAAATAGCAAGAGTTTCTGTGTGCATGAGCGAATCTCCAAGTTATTTTCAAAAGCAAATTCATGACCTGGATGTTTCCTTTTGACTTCAGTATAGAACTTTCAGGGTTTCCGAGCTGGAAGCATATAGAGACACGACCACTCCATTATTATCTCTTGTCGTACGGGAGAGAGAGAGAGAGAGAGAGAGAGAGAGAGAGAGAGAGAGAGAGAGAGAGTAGGCATAAATTCATATAAAAAAGTTAGTTGTCAAAACACTGTATGGATCAGTATTATCACTATTATCTTATTTTGAAATGTTTCCAGTTATCAATAAAACAACATTTCGTTATTATTTTTGTGATTTTTTTCGAAAACTAAAAGATAATTTTTTCTTTAGAGAGAGAGAGAGAGAGAGAGAGAGAGAGAGAGAGAGAGAGAAAGAGAGAGAGAGAGAGAGAGAGAGAGAGTATGCATAAATTCTTATAAAAAGTCAGTTTTCAACCCAATTATTAATCAAATGACATTTCGTCATCATTTTGACGAAACTAATTGATAAATATTTCTTCAGAAGAAAGTACTTATACAGAGAGAGAGAGAGAGAGAGAGAGAGAGAGAGAGAGAGAGAGAGAGAGAGAGAATCATAAAGTAGTATGTTTCTAGCAGTAAATAGAGCAAAGGCTGTAAGAGTGATACTTCTATTGCCTCGTCCTTTTCCTTGACACTTGCAATCGCCCGATATTTGCTCTCTTTTTCTTTTTCTTTCTGCTCCTACAAATGTAAACATCTTAAGTGACATCGGAATTCAAATGAATTTCCAATCTTCTCATGAATGTGAGAGGACATTGCACCATGCACTTTTATTTGAGATATTTTGCATGCAAACTGTTGCAAAATATTTGCACGGGAATTACAGCACTTGCAGTGCACGGTATATAGCTTGCAACAAAGAGGATATGTTAGAATAAACCTGGAAGATTTAGTTATTTTGATTCATATAGGGGAAGTTTCTCTTTTTCTCTCTTTTGTGATATGTAAACGGACAATTTATGTTCTATCGTATTATTGACATAACTAGTTATTCATGACATTAATAACAAAATCGTAATTTTATAAAAGTATTATTATTATTATTATTATTATTATTATTATTATTATTATTATTATTATTATTATTATTATTATTATTATTATTATTATTTTATAATCAAGACTAACGAATGAAATGTGAAGAAAAGGATAAAATAAGATACAGGTTAAGGTTCATTTATACATGAAATTAAGAGTGATAATTTTTCATACAACATTTCCCTCAACTTATTTGATAGTTGCGTTGGAAATCGAAACCCAGTGAGTTGAATAATTGATGAAATGTCATAAAAAGACGTTGAAATGTCTGCTCTGAATTCTGTTCGGTAACAAATATTATAATCCCATATTTTAGGAAAATCGAAACCCAGTGAGTTGAATAACTGATGAAAATGTCATAAAAAGAAGTTGAAATGTCTGCTCTGAATTCTGTTCGTTAACAAATATTATAATCCATTTCTTTTTATATTTTAGATCATATTTTTTTCAAGCTTTGTGAATAATAATTCTTGTAAATTCATTACAATTCTACATGGAATTTATTTCATACGTTTTACTCAGTTACGAATATCCCTCAGAATTGTGTAATTGATAAATTATGATTATATCGTTCACTATTTACACACAATCTCTTAGATATATAATATCATTTGCTGTGTATTACAATTGAACTTTTCAAGATACTCAGTAATTTTCTGTTTATTGCAATGATATGTAATTGCATTGTCAGTTCCATTTCAAGGAACATATCTCTACTCTTTATTGTCTCTTTGAAAATCCACATATCCACACAGAACTTTACTTGAATAAGAAAATCAATTCTTATTTTCACCTAAATAGCTTATTCCCGGTCTAATGTCTTCACTGGATACCATCGACGAAGAATTCTAGAAAACATATGGCTTTGAACCTAGATATATGTGTACTTTAGGTTACAGAGCTTTTAGATATGCGGCCCCGAGACTATATAATAAGCTCCCATGAAACATGTGAATGACTGAAGACATTAAGCCTTTCAAGAGGAAACTGAAGACTTTCTTATTTCAACAGTCTTACAACACTGATGATTTAACAGTAAATGAACAATATACGTTATAAAACGTTAAATACGACAGTGGAGGTCATATAGAGAAAAACAGCCAACAAAGTAAAGTGAAGTACCAAACAGGAAATTAAGAATTTATTGAATATAAGATGATATCATGCGCCAGTGAATTAAAATGACACTAGATAATGTAATCAATTAATCATATATATATATATATATATATATATATATATATAACAGCAACTAAAAAAGTAAAACACGTATCAGATGACAAAGCTAAATAGAAGATTCTAGTGATAGCTATGAAATATTCATGAGCGAACAATCCCCTTTCGTATACCAGAGATAAGCCTATTCATTCCCCCAGAGAACGGAAACGTAGAACCACCACAATAACAAACTACGAATACTTCTATACAGGGAATGTGTCTAGGTTTATCTTCTGACAAGGGGGTTGGGAAAATATGAAATATGTATTCAGATTATCATTGATGTTATGAATAGAATGTCTTTTATGTCTCTGCTTACACTAGTTTTTTTTTTATTATTGAGGAGAGGGAATTAGTCTTTATTAAAATATTCTGATTAATCGTGAAACGATAATATATAATTTTTTATAACTATAATGAATGTGTTTTACTCATGTGGGTAGTAAATTCCTTCCTCTATT
>NC_090738.1:104218143-104232488 GCF_036898095.1 Palaemon carinicauda
AATAGGAATGAATGGCCAGCGATTGTGACAAAGTTCCAGTAGGCTTTGCTGATTCCTCCGGGCGTCTTGGTGACTGCTGAGGTACTATACTCAATATTTTTTTAATGAAGCATATTTACACAGACTCGCAGCGGTGCCCTTTTAGCTCGGAAAAGTTTCCTGTTATCTTATTGGTTAGAATTATCTTGTCCAACCAATCAGCGATCAGGAAACTTTTCCTAGCTATAATGGCACCCTTGCGAGTCGCAGCAAATCTGTCTCACTGAAAAGAATTGACTATAGAAGTACGGGGTTCACCATATGAAGCTTCATTTATGGTGGCTAAAGGGGGAGGTTGGGCTGTGGCATCCTAGCTATACCAACCAAAACTCGGCTGAATCCCTCGTCAGGCCGGGAGGAACTAGGAGAAACTTCCGCTTTTGTTAGTTATGTCGGCACCTCTTAAAATTGAGTGAAGTGCCTCAGTACATATATAGAAGAGAATAATTACTTATCTTAATACACTCGGCTGAATCCCTTGTCAGACCTGGAAGAACTAGAAGAAACTTTCGCTTTTGTTCTTATGTCGGCACCTCCTAAAATTGAGTGAAGTGCCTCAGTACATAGATAGAGGAGAACAGTTACCTATCTTAATACACTCGGCTGAATCCCTTGTCAGGCCGGGAGGAACTAGAAGATACTTCCGCTTTTGTTCTTTATGTTGGCACCTCCTAAAATTGGGGGAAGTGCCTTAGTAGATAGTTAGAGGAGAATAGTTACTTAGCCTAAAAGTTCTCTATTCTTTATAAGTGTTTGAATGGAAGCCTTACACCTGGTTTGGACCTAGAGATTCAGCCTAAAACAACAATGATTATTTGGATGCATTTTATTAGCTATCGTGTATGTAAGACAACTCTAGATACTTTCAAGCAGGTATTCATTAGTTTAAGATTTTATTAATTATTTATATATAGAAACTGACTTCATCCATAAAGTAGTAGCTGATATATTATAATTATTATAATTTAAAACGTTATTTTTACAACAATTTCCGTCACGATCAATAGAAAAGCCTTTTGAAAAGAACTTTTGTGAGATATTTAGAAAAAAAAATCTTACTAACACGATTAGTTAATCATTATGATGAGATTTGTAAATACTTCTAAATAAAGTATTGAATAACTTCGTAAAATATGCACTAAGAAATGAAATCAATGATTCTCAAATAAATGAAATATACCACCAAATCAAAATTACATTCTGTCCATCTAAAAGAATATATTTAATGTAAACAAGACAATAACAATAAACAGAAAAACACAATATCCGCGTGGTATCCTGCAGGCTTTGCAGAAATGACAGGGATGACAGCAAGAATAAATGTTTGGAATTCTCGTCTTTGATCGGAATTCAGAGAAGAAGACTCGGCTGGCTTGATCATTTCCTTGATTACAGTGACGATTCGCTGTTATGGGAATTTCCATTACTTGCTTTATTGGCTCTCTGTAACCTATTGTTGCTTACATCATTGTGCCAAGAGATGTTTTGATATTTGGAAGCTTTTAAAAATATCTCTGTTCCTCGTTTTTCTAAGGCAATAAAATCCTCAGTTATTTAGGTTCTACTTATCATTATAATTACGTTAAAAAAAATTCTAAAAAAGAAATTAATTACCATTAATTTATTTTCCCTTTGGACAGATCTGCTCAATAGGTAGTACCTTGGCCAGGGCACCAGCCATCCGTTGAGATACTACCGCTAGAGAGTTATGGGGTCTTTTGACTGGCAAGACAGTAGCACATTGGATTTTTCTCTCTGGTTACGGTTCGTTTTCTCTTTGCCTAACACATACACCGAATAGTCTGGCCTATTCCTTACACATCCTCTTCTGTCCGCATACACCTGACATAGCAGATTACCAAACAATTCTTCTTACTACACTGTAATTGTTCAGTGGCCACTTTCCTCTTTGTAAGAGTAGATGAGACTCTTTAGCAATGGTAAGCAGCTCTTCTAGGAAAAGGAGACTCCAAAATAAAAAAAAAAAAAAAAAAATCTCCTATCTTGGATAGTGCCATAGCCTCTGTACCATGGTCTTCCACTGTCATGGGTTTATGTGCTTTTGCTTGAGGGTACAGTCAGGCATAATATTTTATCTAATTCCTCTTAAAGTTTTTATAGTTTATATAGGAGATTTTTATTTAAATATTGTTGCTATTCTTGAAATGTTTTATTTATCTTTGATTCCTTCCCTCGCTGGGTTATTTTCCCTGTTGGACCCCCTGGGCTCATAACATCCTGCTTTTCCAATTAGGGTTGTAGCTTAGCAGGTAATAATAATAATAATAATAATAATAATAATAATAATAATAATAATAATAATAATAATAATAATAATAATATTCGGAAACTAAGACCTTAGATAACCCACTTATAGAAAAAAAAAAGTTAGACGCTACACAACGCCTGGCAACTCGTTTTCATTTATGAAAAAATTTTGAATTTAAATGTAATTGTTTCGTTTTATGACAAAATCAATTTTTGTATTTTTCTCAGGGTTGGAATGTCTTCGACAATATTACTCTTAAGCATACATGGAAGGAGGCAATGATAATATATATATATATATATATATATTATATATATGAGTGGATGCGTGTGTGTGTGTGTTTGTGTGTATATATATATATATATACACACACACATATATATATATATATATATAAAAATATATATATATATATATATATGTGTGTGTGTGTGTGTGCATATATATATATATATGTGTGTGTGTGTGTGTGTGTGTGTCTATAATTCTTAAATATAGTTATATCGAAGCAAAATAGATAATTTCTAACTATTACTACTCAGGTTAGCAAATCACAAAGCTCATACACATGGGTATAACAAACACTTTACGCCAAGTCTGACACCGTCACAGGGATTGCATGAGACGAACAAACAATGTCAGTAATTTGGCAACGAGCTAGAAGGGAAGACGTCCTCTTTTAACTGGAGAATCTGGTCATTCCACCAAGGAGGAATTGCAGAGCCAATTATCTTGAAGTGTTAGAAGCACAGGGAGAGAGAGAGAGAGAGAGAGAGAGAGAGAGAGAGAGACCGTACCGTTCAGGGAAAGGCATTTCACCATGGAGGATTACAGAGTTGGACCGAAATTAGATTAGAGCCTTGTAAAAGCAAATATGAACAAGAAACACATATGATTTTAGCAAGATGTATATATATATATATATATATATATTCATATATATATTCATATATATGTATATATATATATATATATATATAAATATATGTATATATATATATATATATATATACATATATATATATATATATATATGCAGTATATTCCTTTATAAATATATATATGTATATATATATATATATATATGTATGTATGTATGTATATATATATATATATATGTAAATATATACATATGTATCTATATTTATATATATATATATATATATATTTATAAAGGCATATACTGTATATATATGTATATATATATATATATATATATATAAATACATATATACATATATATATTTATAAAGGCATATACTGTATATATATATATATATATATATACATATATACATATATGAATACGCACAAATAATTATAATATATATATATATATATATATATACATATATACATATCATCTAAAAGGATTTTCTTCATGTTGTGCAAACCTTTACGTTATTTTTATTTTCCCTGAAATACGGCGGCTGCCCCTAATGCAATTTTCTTCACTTACATCGACTAACAACAATAATATAACCTTATTGCACTCCAGTCCTTTTTGCCTTAGAAAGGAATATAGATTTTTCGTGATGTAATCACACGCGGCTAAACCTTACAGAGCTTCATTTTTGTGCAGGACTTTTGCACATTTTTTTTTTTTTTTATTTATTTTTTTTTTCTTTTGTATGTGGGAGGATTTGGTGCCCCGAAGAGAAGATCCTGTAGCCATATAATTTGTGCGTGTGGCATGGAACCATTTTTCAGGGACATGCAAACGTTAAGGGTATTTTTTTCTCAATTGTTAATCTGTTCAATGCCCTTTTATTTCTAGGTCTTTTTGGGTTGGTTTACCACGGAAGATGGTAAGGGGCCACACTGAAAAAGTACTCTTTTATTAGAGAGAGAGAGAGAGAGAGAGAGAGAGAGAGAGAGAGAGAGATTGTGTTAAATAATAAATAATTGATGACATTAATCTATTGGGAGGTTGAGACCGAGGATGAAAATTAGATAGGCTCATAAATTTCCATTAGTTAAGAGAGACCAAACGAGGAATTGCCTCGTTTATAAGGAGATGACAGCGTCTCTGGCAGTCTATTTTAGTTACAGCTACAAAAACGAATTATAATGAAAATACTGGTTTGAAAAGGAAATACAATTGTTTTTCGATTATTAATTATATCATATAGGTAGCATTTCGTTCAAGACAAGGGAATTATATTCAATCGAGAAAAATTAATGTTTTCAGAAGTGAAAAGGCAAAAAATTAACCATATGAAAATATATTTAATCAGAATGTAAAAAAAAAGAAAAAAAAAAATAAGATTTCATGGGTTGTAAAATACTTACCTAGACACACAGTGACCTCACTCACTTTCGCCAAACATAATATGGTTTCCTTACCTAAATTGTAATATATGTGGGGGAAGGGGCTTTAACCCCCTAAACACAATTCATCTTAAGTATCTCAGAAGGGGTTTCCGGTAATGCTTCATAGGTTATTTTACCAGGATCAGTAAATCTATGTATGAGAATAATTTCCTAATTTACATTCCATCAATTTCTTTTTCTAGATTTATTGACAAAGTAACGGTAAAGGTTGTTTTTGTGTTACAAAGGTTATTAGTGATAATGAGTTTGGTCTGAGGAAATAGCTTTAAAGTTAGGTTTAAAAGAGTTTTTTTGGGGGGGGTTAGGGTGATGTTTAAATAAAAACAAAAATACATTTATACTTTGAAATTTTCATATTTGCTAATTTTGAATATATTTTTTCCAAAGTAAATATTTTCTATTCTATATATAATGATCCATTTCAAAATCCAAACTAATCACAAGACTACAAATGGAATCCTTATCGTTCCCTCATATAAATAGAAATCAAATGATCTCTTCTCTCTTTTCTAGAATATCTTGAGATTTTATCTAAAAAGTGCCATGAAGTATTACCTTAAATTAACCAACGAGACTATTAGGGCTGAAATGTCGTTTTATTGATAACTGAAAAAAAATATTTTGAAATAATATAATAGCGATAATACTGATCTATAAAGTGGTTTGAAAACTAACTTTTTATAAGGATTTGTGCATACTCTCTCTCTCTCTCTCTCTCTCTCTCTCTCTCTCTCTCTCTCTCTCTCATGCACGACAAGAGATAATAATGGAGTGTTCGTGTCTCTATCTGCTTCCAGCCCTGAAAACCTAAAACCTCTCTACTGGAGTCAAATCAAAACATCCAGGTCATGAATTTGCTTTTGGAAGGAGCTTGGAGATTCGTCTTTGCAGACAGAAAGTCTTGGTAAAAAAAATGATGCTATAAAGCTTCTGAATTAGGCTATATTGCTCTATAAATGTCGTTGCTTTTATATCATACCAATATATATATATATATATATATGTATATATGTTATATATATTGTATATAAATGAACATATATATATATATATATATATATACATATATATATATGCATATATATTATATATATTGTATATAAATGAACATATATATATATATATATATATATTTATATATATATATACATATTTATTAATATATATATCATTATATTATATATTCATTACATACGTAAACAAATAAATAAATAACTAAGTATATATATATATATATATATATATAAGGACTCTACCATATGGCAGTTACAATAATCAAATCAAACACCTAACCATTAATAAAGAGAGAAGGATTCTGAGAGATATAAAAATTATAGAGGTTAAGATATTAGTAGTGATCACCAGCTCATCATTGCTACACTACTATTAGAATAGAAAGCACCAAACAGATATATAGTTAGAATATCTAGGTTAAATAAACTAAGCTTCTGGAAGATGAGGTCAGATAAACATTTGCAACTGAATGTAGGAATCGATTTACAGTCTTGGAGCCTTTAGAGAAGAAGAGCAAACAATTAATGACGAATGGTGTGATATTGAGAACACATATCAGTAAGTTGGTAGTGAAGTTCTGGGACATGCTCTTACAAGAAGAAAGCTATGAATATCAAATGATAGGTAAGATACTATAAAAAGGAGGCAGAGACAGAAACCGATTTTTGAAAGTGTTCGAGGAAGCTGTACGAGCGAGTAGTTAGGTTGTAACTGAGAAGCGAGGTGAATGTAAATAAACTTGTAAACAAGAAAGTGAGAAAAAATGAAAAATAAATAAATAAACCTGAGCTATCAGGTTCATATATGTTGGTTTATTAACAGTGAAGAGAAGAGCTAGTGATAAGATTAAAAACCAAAACCATTACAGTGTACGAGCATGTATGAAATATGTGCAGTACATGGCTCCACGCCCTTAAATTACATACATGAGGAAAAAGGATCTTGAGAGGCGTACTGTAAGCGGTTCATGTGACAGGCTATATGCAGATTTTAGGCGATCACTGAACACCTGGTCTTCTTTGCCACGAATGTTGATGCAGAAATCCTTCGGATTACGATGGATTAAAAGGAAAGGGCCTGTGTAAGAGAGTGTTAGTGGGAGCTTGCTAGAGCCATTGAGCAGGGAAACGTGCGTTGTTGATTACAAGTCTACCAGTATACGTTGCTTAGCTAGAGGCTTTTTTTTTTTGGCGGCATAGAGTAAATTTTCGTACACCGTGACATAGGCGCTTGAGATTCTCAGAGGTGAATGTAGGTGGAAAAAAAAATTTGCAGGGACTAACAACGGGTCACCATATAACATTTCAGCTCCCAAGACATCCGGGATGTCTTTAGAAATTGCCCAAAGTTCAAGGAGGACAAGTAAAGCTAGGTAAACCAGTTGGAGGCCTAGCCACGGGACACCCTAGCTGCCCTGATCGCGCAATGTTCCCCTGCAGCGATTCGCTTACAAACTACTGCGAGTTATTTGCCTGCTGGAAAACAAAATCCTGCGTCAAAGGTCTTAAGCGGGGTTTACACGGCCGAGTAGCTCGTCGAGCCCGGTTGTCGAACCTACTTGTAGAACTGCTCGAAGAGCTTTCAGACAGTACATCGAGCCTCAGTGTGCCTCGTGCTAAAACAACGTCAACATGTCTCTCGACCAGGACGATTTGATAGCCATTGCTTTAGCAGTGGCACTAAGAAGGAAAAAAAAAAGATCAAAAGAGAGAAATTTTCATATACCAACTTGCTTGTTGCTTTAAAATTAGAGCCTGATGACTGGCGCAATTATTTGCGTATGGATGAAGACACGTACATTGATCTACCGAATCGTGTCAGCCCTTTCATTACTATGAGGAAGGCCATAACTCCACATGAAAGACTGAGTATCCGCTATTCCTTTGTTTCTGGCTACTTTATTGGAATAGTTTTTTCATTTAACTTTCCATAAAGCTGGATGAGCTCGATATGCATGTATGAAATCAAGTACGACTTCCTTCTCATTCTTGTTTCATTAATGGTAACCATAATTAATTTCTTTAATGATGTTTCCTCTAGCAGGTTTGAATAACAACTGAGGTTCGATGCTCGACACCCGTTCACACCGCTCGTCAAATAAGGTAGCTCCGCCCACAAAAGTCAAGATGAGCCTGACTTTCATCGAGCCGCTCGACGAGCGCGTTCGACAACCAAATAGCCCGTTTACACGCTTGAACATCAATTCAAACACAGGGTTGTCGAGCCAGGCTCGACGAGCTGCTCGCCCGTGTAAACCCCGCTTTAGTCTCCTGCGAAGCAAGAAAGAACGCTGATGTGATGGAGAAATATTCCTGTTCTATTTTTATTTGTTCTTTGGTTTTTGTTTAATTTTTCATCTACGTCATATACTTTCGATATCCTTACTAAGCGTTTTGCATATTAATTGATTAATTATTTATTTATATTTACTAATCAGTAATTCTAGTTTTTATGATTATTTGTTTACGTCTTAATCGTATTCAATCAGGTAGTTGGTACTTATTCAAGTAATTTACTTATCTAGCTGATGTTTCTTAAAATTCTGATAATTAATGTAGTCAATTATAATTTCTTTATTTTTTAATGATTCAACGATACTGAAATGCCCTTTATATAGGATTGGTATTGCATTGGATATTTATCTATTGTCTATGTTCAAATCTGGTCATCCGTTTTTTATTGGTACAAGTTCATCTTAGTTGGTAATAACTAACTTCAAAATTTTCAATTAATTTTTCTTATTATTTGTAATTTGAAAGATGGTTACCTTGCTAACTGGTATAGGGTAATAATAATAATAATAATAATAATAATAATAATAATAATAATAATAATAATAATAATAATAATAATAATAATAATAATAATAATTTATAGAAAGTCATGTAGATATCAAAACCTGCTCTTCAATTGTTCAATTCAAGTAAATCGTAAAAGCCTTGTTTTGAAATTGAAGAACACTCGACAGAATTGTCTCATTTAGGTTGAGTACCCTAAGATATAGACTGAGACTCTTCAAGATGCGTCTCTCATCATAGCATAACCTTAGGAACATAGCCTTAAGGAATAGGTATAAACCCCTGTCTATAAGAATATATATTCCAGAATTGAATTTTCTCTCATTTAAGAATATTGATATTTTTTGTGGATTTATATTTAAGAAATTTAAATAATATTTGCTAAAACAGTTCCTTTCTATTATATATATCCGGAGTATAGAAAAAGAAATGCCTGCACTGTTTAACAGATATAAATAGAGGAAGTTTAATAACATCGATTTTCTGAATTTTATCTCATGAGCCATAAATTTCTCCCGAGTATAATTTGATATCATAAATCTCAGTCCAAATACTTACTCTACACCTGTTACCTCTCCAAAGAATTAACTTATAACCTCTCCAAAGAATTAACAATGACAGGCATACACCAATATTTTGATGGGACGATTGAACAAATGATCAGGTTTAAGTGTCCTCATACTATTTTTAGAATATGTATTTACTGAATACTTTCAAACAATTTTTGAAACAAATACGTTAATGAGATGTAAATTATCTAACATACAAAATACGGACTGGAACAATAATCAACAAAAATATATAATTAGTCTTAGAATCATAGTAACTGCCTAAAAAAAACAGTGCTCGTCATAGGCCTAAAACCTCATCACTTACACTAACCTTAAGCCTACTCAGCTCCTTAGAGAATCCCCCTCGCATTAGCATGCAATAAAATTTAATGAATGTGGTCGACGGTAAACGCCTTAGAAATGGTTCGTCAGATGTGAGGTATTTGTCTTTATGTGTCATTGCATATAGGACTCTGAGAGACATCCGGAGAATGTTTACTTATTGTCTTTAAGTGTTTGGGCAAATCCAGGAATACAGAGACTATCAAAAAGGCCATCCATGGGATGTAAACCTTAGTTCTCTCTCTCTCTCTCTCTCTCTCTCTCTCTCTCTCTCTATATATATATATATATATATATTCGTATACTTATATATATATATATATATATGTGTGTGTATATATATATATATATATATAATGTATATATGTGTGTATGTGTTTTTTGTATTTTTGTGTTAAGCATTTACTCATCACTTTGGTCTTCCCCCCTTGTATGTTCTCTCTGTTTACCCAGAGTTATTTATTCAACTGTAACGTGCTACTTCGAATTCTGCCAATTTTTAATCTCTTACATGTTACCGTCTGACATAATCAAGAACTCATAATAGGCTTATTGGAATTCAGACGTTGAAAATTACTATTTTTAGAGACGTTGTATAAATATAAATATAAATATAAATATAAATATAAATATAAATATATATAGTTATATAAATATAAATGAACATAAATATATTTCTATTATGAATATACATATATATATACATATATATATATATATATATATATGTATATATATATATATATATGCTGTATATAGATGCACATATACTCTCTCTCTCTCACACACACACACACACACATATATATATATATATATATGTGTGTGTGTGTGTGTGTATACTGTATATATATATATATATATATAAATATATATATATATATATGTGTGTGTGTGTGTGTGTATATATATACTGTATATATATATATATATATATATTTATATATATATGTATATGTATAATATATATATATATATATATATGTATATGTATAATATATATATATATATATATATAGTGTGTGCGTGTTCGTGGGTGGGGGTGTGTGTGCATGTGTTAATCTATTTCTCGAGTATGAATCTCATACCAAAAACCACTTCCCTTCACTAATAGATCACCTATACATAGCCTATATCTCACTTGGTCTGAGAGCGACTAATTTCTTCTGGCCTTTTATCTTTTTCCCTTTCACTCTCCCCCATTGATCACGTTCTAAATGATTTCCAACAGCTCTAGCTCTAGTTCTATCTACAATACTGATTTCAGAAGTGATCCAACCTTATATTTTTCTTAGACAGCTTATTGCGCTACTGCTAATTACCCAAAATACGAAAAAAACTTATTAATATTAGCTCTCTATTGTGTAAAGTAGGTCTCCATCACGTAATAATGCTACAAAATACTTACATTAAACAGAACTCGGAGAATGTCTTAATACGAATACTACTAATTTACGCATATTGGGATAAGAGACTCAAATCCCTCCGCAGTTAGTCTTAGTTATGATGTCATAAAAACACTACATAATACAAGTGAAAGATTAAGAAAGGATTAAAGTCAAGACAAAATTACATAAAGAGATGAAACAGAGTATTGTAGTAATTATACTAATAAAATCGTGTAAAGTCTTTTTGTTGTGAAAATTACTGTACGCAATGTGTTGGTATATTCAAAATGTTAGATCTACCGTATATGATACTTTCAGTTTAAATTTTCATTGCAACAAAAAACCAGATTAATGACATTTAAGATACATGTAGTAGGATATATATATAAGTGATATATATACATACACTCCACACACACACACACACACACACATATATATATATATATATATATTATGTATATATATATATATATATATATTATATATGTATATATATATATATATATATATGTATGTATGTATGTATGTATACACATACACACATATATATATATATATATATAGTTGTAACGTACTATCCTATATATTTAAAATATACTGTAATGATCTGATTGACATCTTAGTCTATATCAAAAATGGATATTGTCTATGATAGTTCCATGTCAGTGTGCAAGATTTTTATTATATCCAAGAGCATGCCTTAATACTGCATTATAAACTTGATTACAGATTAAATATCCTATTCCTTGACTCTAAGGTCGCAAATTATAATATAGAAGGATGTCCTCAAAGTAGGATATTTTGTAATGATAATCAAATAATTGAATTATGATTTAATGTGGGGATTTTTTAGTGTTATGTGTGCCAATGAAAATGTACAAGAAAATATATTGACTGTATTGATGAATTAAAAACTCATGTTCACAAATATGAAAAGATATTTGATGTGTAAGTATAAATTTATTTTATATACGTGATTACAAAAAGAGCTGTTAGTATGTTTTTATACAAATTAACTTTTTTATTAAAAAAAGAATTTATAAATAATGCAAGTCTTGCATAATATTTCCTTTCATCACTTACTATGTAATAAACATTATTAAGAAAGCCACTGAATACTCTTGATTATTAAGCCTTTCCGAATGGAAAATAATAATGAACTAGATATTAGAATATATTTCAATATTAGTGTATGAATAATTATAATTAGGTTGTCCTAAAAAGTTCAGTTAAACTATTGATGCATTATCGGGTTAAGCATTAATTGTCAATGAAAATTCATGCAATAGCAATTTTATAACAAACATTTTATGAAATCATTAAATTTTATTACAAATATGCAAATTAAAAGTAATTATAGATTTCTTATAATCATTACAATTTTTTATCGATACAGGATGATCAACATAATGTCTTTATGAGTTTTTATAAAAATTAAATTGTCATTGACTTTTATCTTTCTTCGTGGCTGAGTGGTATGGTCACTGCCATACAGATATCCTGGACGAGGGTTCAAGTCCCCGCCGGTCTGATATTATAGTCTTTGGGCGATACCGCCTGGGGCTCTGATCCCGAGGTCGTTAAGAGAATCCAGACTTTAATGTATTAATATACATGGCTTATTTGAAATATGAAAGAAACACGTTCAAATGTGCAAAAAATTATCATTAGTCGAATGCCAAGTCCCAAAACTACTAATTAGCTACGATGGTTAAGATGGGTTGATTTCAATTCTAAGTACAGAAAACCTGAATTTGACAGGTATATGTACAGAAGAATTATCATTGACTTTTATCTTTCTTCGTGGCTGAGTGGTATGGTCACTGGCATACAGATATCCTGGGCGAGGGTTCAAATCCCCGCCGGTTTGATATTATAGTCTTTTGGCGATTCTGTCTGGGGCTCTGAACCCGAGGTCGTTAAAAGAATCCAGACTTTAATGGATTAATATATATGGCTTATTTGAAATATGAAAGAAACACGTTTAAATGTGCAAAAATTTATCATATATATATATATATATATATATATATATGTAAATATATATGCGTATAATGTATACATAAATATATATATATATATATATATATATATCCATATATATATTATTCTATGCATAAAAGACATTTGTACCAACCGTGTTTCACACAATTGTACATAATTCCTTTTGTATATATTATGCTTGTATCTTCGCTCTTCCCTAGCACTAAAACGAACATAAAAATTCCTGTCTGGTTTTTCCTCTGAAATATTGTCTGTCTTGTGAACTTGTTTTGTCCTGTTGCCTTGAGGTTTTGTATATAAGGAGAGTGTTCCACATTAAAAAACTCAGTCGTTCCAACCTGCCTTTGAGTTCACAGACTAGCTCCTCCCGCCTCCCCATCCCCCCTACGAGAATATTGTGAGGAGTTGATGGAGATGTTTAGGGTAAGCTTTTCGCACTCCCATGATGATTACTGTAGTTCACCAAACTTCTAATTGTGCTCCTCAAGGCAACAGAAGAGTTGGATGACCCAGGCCTACATGGCTGAGGTCTAGGAAGCGTGAAGTCGGATATGATGAATGGAGAAATAAATATTGAATTAAAAGCTCAAGACAGAGAGGACTAACGAAATCTTGCTCAGGCTCTTCGCGTCACTAAAGAAAATATATATATATATATATATATATATGTGTGTGTGTGTGTGTGTGTGTATATTTATAAATGCATACATTTATATACATATTTATGTATAAACATATATAAATATATATATATATATATATATATAAATGCATACATTTATTTACATATTTATGTATAAACATATATATATATATATATATATATATAAATGTATATATACACAGTATTTATACACACACACACACACACACATATATATATATATATATATATGCATATATATATATTTACATAAATATATATATATATATATATATATATGTACGTGTGTATGCGTGTGTCGTTTATGGTACATATTTCACCTGATTCACACATGAGGGTATGCTTATCAGAAGTAGATAAATATATCAAATAAAAATCTTAGAACTACATTAATTTCAGGTCATTCAACCAATCAACTGTAAAGCAATACCATAAAAATACGGAAGAATTTTTTGTTTTCATCGCATTATTCAATGAAGAAACAGTTAATAAATGTATATTCACTGAATTTGCAATCATCATTGGTGCAATGAATATAATACCTCTGAAATTCTGGTAGAAATAATAACAGCAGTGATTTTACCGCTGGAAAATAATGAGAAAACTGAAAATGGTTTTATAATCACAATTTTTAGAATATATCGAAACGCCTAAAAACCAGGTATCATGGACCCTAAAAATTAAACAAATTCTACCATAAGAAAATGGTAAAATTTGAATTTTTTTTCTGTAAATAGAAATAAAGACAATTATCTAAATCCAACAAAATGTCTAAAACGTTATGATCTATTATTTAGTCGATTTATATGAAACTAAGGAGCAAAATGTATCTTTTAAAGAAGAAAAACTCAATATACTTGATATAAGTAACATATCCCAAACACGTACCTCGTTAGATTGGCCGAAGCGCTGTCTTAACTAATGAAATCAGTTAATTTC
>NC_090738.1:104262988-104270488 GCF_036898095.1 Palaemon carinicauda
TTACAACTACGGCGATATTCCCAGAGAATTTACCTTAAGGTACCAGAATTCTAACTCCTGCAGCGAGTATCCCTCCTGAAAGGGATATCGCGACATATCAGAGGACGTATTCTTGACACGCCACATGGCAATCTGCATCCCGAACAGAGATTTCATCTCGCAAGGGGCGATTGGCAAGAAACGAATTCGGGAAAGAAAAAGGGGGAGCCGCTCCCAAGGCTCCCTATCTTCCGATTCGTATGCGTGCCTGGCGCCAATCCTGGCGCCATCTGTATTCCTTTTTGCGTAGCTTAACAACTCAGTGTTTTTTCCTGTGTTTCTCGCAAATCTTGGATTTATTCTACTTTTCATGGCTTCTCCGTCTTCGTCGGCCTCTGATAAGTTGAGTACCATGTCTTTTGTGTATAAATGTAGGCTCTTGGTAAATTTTTGAGTGATTAATAGGATTAATCTTTGTTACAAGAGCCGTAGCCTACCGGAGGCGTCATGGACGCTGTCGCTCGCTAAGTATAAGTTTAGTTAGTCAGAGCGACATTCCCGGTTGTTTTGCTTTAATAAATTTTAGCTATTTAGCATTACATAGGATTTCCTTTCGTGCTTAGTATTATTTTGTCGAAGTATTCGCCATTCTGGCCTACGCTAGGCCATGTAGCCTAGTCGTTTGGTCCTAGTACTTCATGCATGATTTTGGTTTTTCCGAGTGTAATAAAATTTTATTGAAGCTTTAGGCTATGTTTTATACATTTAAGATTGTGTGGAATATTTCCAAGATAGTATACGAGTGAGTTTCGGTGATTTAGGTAATCGATTCTCTTGGTGCCTAGGCTAAGTTGCTTATGGAGCATTAGTATACTTTCTCATACTCCCCGGTTGCTTTCTTTTCTTCGGAGAAGGTATGCAATCCCTTTCCCTCTGTTTAAGCCTTGGGCTTATCCCTAAGTGGTTTTTTCCCAAATTAATTTTCGATAAAACTATACTGGGGTGTTACTGTACCTTCCTGTTCCAGTAAGTCTGGTTCAAAGAGGGACAGAACAACAGAGTTTTTAGTCTGAGTCTGTGCTTGTCTGGCTTGGGGTAGAGTCTCCCTCGCTGGCCTGACACAGACAAAGGTGGCTTAGCCTCCTTAGGTCACTACCGAAGGTTTCTGTGGATATGATTCCTTCTTTTGTGATCTACCAGACTAGTCCTTGTTGCTGTTCTCGGGGGAGGATAAGTTTCTTTCCCTGGGAGTGGCAACACCTTCCTTGCTTTGGTGCTCTGGGAGCTGGCAAGTATTGCTGGCCTCCTCCCTTAGATCTCCCTTAGGCTAAGATAAGTTTCTTGGCTGAGGGTGATCCTTCACTAAGGTTGGTAGAACCCTCTTTTGTCCCTTCCCCCTCTATCTCCGTAATGGCATAGCCATTACAGTACTGTACGTCGTTCTACATCTGGACCTAATATAGGTTAGGATGTGGAATTGACTCAGCCCCCTGCCGGCCGGCAGAGCTGCTGGCCGGCAAGGGTCTTATATTTTGATTGCTGCCCGGACCTCCCTTGGTCCCTCATCCATGCCTGCCTGTAGAGCCAGACGGCATTGGCCAGGAAGCCTGAATTATATTCTCCCCTTCCTTATATGCACTCTTTCGGATTGCCGGGCTTGGAGGTAGTGTACACTCTTATCCTGGCATCCATCCTATTTTTCTTCTAGTGCTGTACCCGACCCGGCTGCCGGCCTCATAGGCCGGCAGCCGGGCAGGTGTAGTCCTCTGGTTCTTTTGCTGCCGGCTGGCATCGGTCCTGTACCTTTGCCGGCCGGCTAATGTCAGCCCTTGTCTGCCGGTCACCAAGAGTGTGGCCAGCAGCTGGGTACTACCTTGTGTAGTTGCCGGCCGGCAGCCATTGCCGGCCGACATTGGCTGTTGCCGGCCGGCAATTGCTGCCGACCGGCACATGCATTTGAACCAGAGTTCTGCCGCCTTATAGCTGTTAAGTAGTATACTTTAAAGCTAATTATGGTGTGTGCCGCGGCACGTATCCTCCTATACTGTACTAGTATTCTTCAGTATAACATATACAGTAAGAGGAAAACTATAGTATGGGTTTTGGTACAGCACTGTGTGTTCTAACACTTTTGTGTTCTCTTGCACAGTCCTTTGCGGTTGCCCTACAGATAGGAAAGTGAGTTCTTTCCTGTCTATTATCCAGGATTTTCAAATCATTGCTTAGGTGTGAGCTGCACCTGTTTCCTCTGGAAACTTTGCATTGGTTACTCTAGAAGAGATTAACCATTTGATTTTATTATCTAGAAGGCTGCAACAATGGGTTGTGAGGGAAACACAAGTGTGTGTCTTTCCTTTCTGAATTGTTATGCTATACTATGCATATCCAGTGATACATAGTTCACTTGATACTCATGGAAATTTCTTCTCTTTATAGAAGGACACTCCGAAGTGCGGAAGTGCTTTCTGCAACGTCCGCAGCAAGGACCTCTGCGGACATGAGTTTTGTAGGAGACACGCAGCATGCGCTGTCTCCAAGGATGATCTCCGGTATTGGGATCGTCAGGTATGTACTGTGTGCACTAACCTGATTACTGAGACCTTTGATTCCCCTAGGACGGAGGAATCAAGGGATATAGCTAGGAATTAGATTCGTACCTGGGTAAGGGGCTTCCAAAAGAACACTTCTGGCCCTTATCTTCCAAGTGAGAAGATGAGGGCGTATCTTTTCCCTAAGGCATCAGCTGATGCAGTGATTCCGCAGCCTCAAGAGGAGATCCCCTAAGTTCAGATCCAGGTGGATGCAGAAGTCGCTTTCGCGATGCAAGACATCCAGTTAGATGACAGGATGTCTGATGTGGACGAGTGTCTGGAGGAAGACCTCCTGGCAGAAGCCCAGGATGAAGTTCAAGCCCCAGACGTTGTAGAGGTAGACGTCGACGAGGTGTCAGCTACTCCGGTTCAGATTCCGGAGCCTATTCCCTCAACATCGGCCGGTCTCCCAGTAGAGCTGGGACAGGCCCTCTCTTCTATTGTTGGAATGATCCAACAAATGCAGAAGGAGAATCAGGAGAAGGCGGCTGCAATGGAACTGCAAATGCAGTGCCTTGCAGAATCACATGGGACCTAGAAAAAGCTCAATGTGAAAGACCTTCCCTTGTGCTCAGATGCTAACCCATGGAGGTGTGCTGAGCACATGCCGATGACGACTGGAAAGATCGTCATCTCGGATAAGCTGGGCTCAGTTCCCCTGGAGGAGGTGGAATTCTGGCCCAGCAAGGCATCATATCCGGACTGTTATGTCCGGCTGAGGAAGGAACCAGCTTCAAAGGAGGAGACAGAGCCGAAGGAGGTCATAGTGATGGACCAGGCTAAGGCTCAAGCTCTACTTTCATCCTCGATGAAAGAAAGGGGCTTCTCTAAATCAAAGGTAGCCGCATTGAACAGGAAGCGCCCTTCCTTTGTGTCCTCGCCTACTAGAGCCTTCCCCTTTTTACAGAAAGGGTTTCTGGCTGTACTAAAAGCAGTCAAGGCCGGCAAGCCTTGCCCCTCCCTAGGGGAGTGTAAACCCTTGTCGCTGGCCCTGCCTATGGACCACCAAGACTGGAAGGACGTCCATCTTACGTTCTCAGTTGGAAAGTTGGAGGCTGATATTGCCGGACGTCAGTTCGGCGAGGACCTCCCTAAGCTGTCTGACTTTCTTTTGCGAAGAGAGTTCGATACGAAAGAAAGACTGACTGCCTCAATGTCTCTTCAGACTACTCTCGAGACGATGGCAAGTGACCCCAAGGTCCATGAAATGTTCATGGTAGTGGCCCAGACTCATCTGGCCACAGTGACGAAGGACCTTTATGGGTTCGTCAAGGCAAGGAGAGCTTGTAGGGAGTTCGTGTTTACCTCGGCTATGGTGAGGCACGAGCCAAGGAAACTAATCTCCTCCAACATTTGGGGAAAAGACCTTTTCCCTACCGACTTGGTCAAAGAAGTTGTTGATAAGGCTGCCTTGGAGAATAGAAACCTTCTCCAGAAGTGGGGCCTGGCTATCAAAAGAAAGTCTTCCCCGGATGAGGGTCCTCAACCATAGAGGAAGACTATGAGGACTAGGCTACCGTCTCGGCCAGCCAAGCCTGTTAGACAGCAACAGCAACTGCAATTGCCATTGCCCCCAGTGCCCCAGATCGTGGCACAAACCCCGACCACTTTTCATTGGGTACCCCAGGCCGTGTCGACACAGTCCACGGCATTCACCCCAGCGTTCGAAGGGCAGTCTACTTCCTTTCGAGCAAAGCCTAGAGGAGCAGCCAGAGGCTCGTCTAGACGCTCCTCAAGGGGAAGGGGATTCAGGGGTGGTCGTGGTCAGGAAGGAAAGACCTCAGGACGGTAGTCCAAGTGAGGTGATACCGGTAGGAGGGAGACTTCTGAAATTTCGGGATCGGTGGACCTTCGATCCCTGGGCCCACAGCCTACTCAAGAATGGACTGGGCTGGAGCTGGTACAGCACTCCACCCCCGTGCCTTCGGTTTTTCCAACACTCCACCCCCGTTATGGAGGAGTACGTTCAAGAACTGTTGGAGAATAAAGGTGATCCGAAGGGTGAAGCCCATCAATTTCTAAGGGAGGCTGTTTTGTGTTCCCAATAAAGACTCGGAAAAGCTCAGAGTCATTCTGGACTTGTCGCCACTCAACAAGTTCATAGTGAATTGCGAATTCTAGATGCTAACACTGCAACACATAAGGACCTTACTGCCCAAGAGGGCATATTCCGTCTCTATAGACTTGTCAGACGCCTATTGGCACATTCCAATTAGCCATCGACTCTCCCCCTACCTATGGTTCAGGCTACAACGAAGACTATACGCCTTCGGAGCCATGCCATTCGGGCTAAACATAGCCCCAAGGATTTTTACGAAGCTTGCGAGCGTACCTCTCAAACAATTACGCCTAAAGGGAATTCAGGTAGTAGCCTACCTGGACGACTGGTTGGTGTGGGCAGCATCCGAGACAGAATGCTTGCAAGCTTCCAGTCAAGTGATCCAGTTCCTAGAGTACCTAGGCTTCAAGATCAACAGAAAAAAGTCTCGACTTTCTCCATCTCAAAAGTTCCAGTGGCTGGGAATCCACTGGGACCTTTTGTCACACCGTTTCTCCATCCCGGCGAAGAAAAGGAAGGAGATAGCGGGTTCTGTCAAGAGACTTCTAGATTCCGAAAGGATATCAAGACGCGAGCAGGAGAGGGTACTGCGCTCTCTCCAGTTTGCTTCGGTGACAGACCCAGTGCTAAGAGCACAGCTAAAGGATGCAATCGGAGTTTGGAGAAGTTATGCATCAAACGCGCGAAGAGATCTGAGAATACCAGCCGCTTCGGCTAAGTACTCTTCTCAGGCCTTGGTCCCAAGCCAGACATCTAAAGAAGTCGGTTCTTCTTCAGCCACCTCCCCCGTCGGTGACGATTCACTCAGACGCCTCGAAGGAGGGATGGGGAGGTCACTCTCATCGGAAAAAAGTCCAGGGGACTTGGTCCAAACTATTCAAGACCTTTCACATAAAACTTTCTAGAAGCTAGGGCAGTGCTCCTTACCTTAAAGAAAGTCTCCCCGCGTCACTCGATCCACATAAGGTTGGTGATGGACAGCGAGGTAGTTGTGAGATACTTGAATCGACAAGGATCGAGGTCACCACCTCTCAACCAGGTGATGGTGGCCATCTTCCGATTGGCGGAAGAGAAGAAGTGGTACCTGTCGGCAGTTCACCTTCAAGGAGTCCGCAATGTGACAGCGGACGCTCTATCCAGGTTCACACCAATAGAGTCGGAATGGTCCTTAGATGCAGGATCATTCTCCTTCATTCTGAATCAAGTCCCAGAACTGCAGATAGACCTCTTTGCGACGAAAGACAACAAGAAGTTGCCCCTGTACGTGCCCCGTACGAGGACCCCTTAGCGGAAGCAGTGGACGCAATGTCCCTCGACTGGAACAGATGGTCCAAGATTTATCTGTTCCCTCCTCACAACCTTCTGTTGAGGGTCCTCAACAAACTGAGATCCTTCAAGGGGTAGCGGCAATAGTGGCCCACAAGTGGCCGAACAGCGTGTGGTTCCCCCTGGCATTGGAACTGTAGCTGAAGTTTGTACCGCTACCAGATCCAGCTCTGACCCAGCGAGTCCAGAAGTCAACTGTCTGCGCTTCATTACAGAAAACCCGGACCCTGCAGCTCATGATTTTCTCTCCCTAGCGGTGAGAAAGCGTTTCGGGATTTCGAAAGCCAGCATAGACTTCCTTGAGGAATATAAGTGCAAATCTACTAGAAGGCAATATGAGTCATCTTGGAGAAAATGGGTGGCCTTTTGTCAAGGCGAAGAATCTGCAGGAGATCTTGACAGACTTCTGCTTATCTTTCTTCTCCACCTCCATGGTCAAGGATTGGCAGCTAACACGATTTCAGCGTATAAGTCTGCTTTGACAAGACCCATTCTATATGCCTTCCAGGTCGACCTAGGTAACGAGATCTTTAATAGAGTCCCGAAAGCCTGTGCTAGGCTCAGACCTTCAGCACCTCCAAAGCCCATTTCATGGTCTTTAGACAAGTTCTTCATTTCGCTTCTCTGTTGAGCAATGAAGAGTGTGCGTTAAAGGATTTGACACAAAAAGTTATTTTCCTATTTTGCACTCGCGTCCGGGGCCAGGGTTAGTGAGATTGTAGCCCTCTCGAGAGAGGCAGGTCGTGTTCAGTTCCTGGATGGGGGAGAACTGAACCTGTTTCCGGATCCTACGTTTCTCGCCAAGAATGAGTTACCCACCAACAGGCGGGGTCCCTGGAGAATCTGCCCTCTGAAAGAAGATGCATCTCTATGTCCAGTAGAATGCCTAAAGGTCTATCTTCATAGAACTTCAGACTTCAAGGGTGGTCAACTATTCAGGAGAGAAACATCAGGCTCAAATTTATCTCTGAATCAACTCAGAGCGAAAATCACATATTTTATTCGCAGAGCGGATCCTGACAGTACACCCGCAGGTCACGATCCGAGGAATGTTGCCTCATCCTTAAATTTCTTTAATTGTATGGATTTTGAACATCTCCGTTCATACACTGGCTGGAAGTCTTCCAGAGTGTTCTTTCGCCACTATGCGAAGCAAGTAGAGGAACTAAAGAGATCTGTGGTAGCAGTGGGTCGCGGTGTTGACCCTACTGTTTAACTCTGTGAGGAACAGTGGTCTTAATTGGGACGATTAATTCCAGGGTGAGTGTGTAGTTACATACTGTACTACAAACTAAGTGAGGGCACTGTGTTGCCCATGTAGACTGTTCCATTTCCGAAGGTGAACCTAGCATAAGTGCAGACATGTGTGCCGAGCGTTTCTAACGCTAATGTCATTGATTTGTAATACAGACTTTTATGACTTTGATACCTCGGTATCTTAAAAGTGGCATTTAATGTTTTTTCTTTCAGACAAACAAGTTCTGTTTACTATCATACTTATGCTTAAAGTTTTGGGTTATCCTCTTCTTATGTATATATATATAT
>NC_090738.1:104290488-104295488 GCF_036898095.1 Palaemon carinicauda
TTTCTGGAGTGTTTTCATCGTTCACAGCAGACAAATTCAGTATATAATCTTGGAAACATACTTGGAATTATGCGTCACCATTGATCTAGCAAAACCTAATATATGACAAAAGAATAACGAGTTATTCTTTAGGTTTAGCCTATCCTGACTCCTGTCCCTGAATATGTTCAGCTTTGCTCCATAGATATAAATGATCTCTTAGACTAAGCATGTCTTCCAAATATGTAAACTACTTTTTTTCACAGGTATTAGCCAATAAAAAATCTAAAAGTTTCGCATGTCCTGTTTTTATGAATTCTATATTTCAATGCTTTGTTATATGTTTATATTATACGCTATTGATACCAAGTATATAGTATTTCTATAGTATATATTCATGAAGAGGTGTTAACAGAACATCATAATGATATTTGGTATTATACCGCACGTGTTTCATACACGCTTTTACACTGCAATTGTATTTTCTTTTAAATGAATATCTTGCTCTACACCTCACTGTCAACAGAACCTGATAGAATCTGCCTTATCAGGAATTATATGTTTAAATTTTTGTGAACTTCTCATTCGTAAACTTTTGTATTCAATTTAAATGTCCGTTGAAATAAAGTTAATTACATTCATCTTATCTGTCAGTTATCACTTTACTGCTCGCTCACACAATTGGTGACTCCAGAGGGACTTTTGGGTACGACGTTTACCCAAACCAGTATTCGCTGCCATACCCGATGTTGATATTTTGTTCATGAAGGACCTGAGGACCAAAGTTGACTCCCTTATGGGCAGCCACTTTACCACCTTCATGATCTGCATCAACGCAGCAACTCCTGACCGAAGCTAACGTGTATGCTATAGGACACAGATGGCCAACCCGTAACTTGCTGGAGCAGCAACACAGTCACCCACCACCCACCACCCACCACCCACCACTCACTCACGTTCTAACCAATGACCTCTTCAGCCACTTGCTAACGTTCATCGGCATCAGTTCTGCTACTACCACTCCAGATTCGGGGCTGCAATGAAGAAACGTGTGAATGGTAGTCATTGGCCAAGAAACATGTAAGTAGGCCATCGCTTGTGCCGGTGGTCTCCCCTGTCACCGATCTTTGCTTTTTACATATTGCAAGTGTGGATGTGTTATTTTTTGGTAGACATAGGTGCTTGCAGTTCTCTTCTGCCTAAATCTTCTGACACCCACATGGTAGGTACCAATATATCTGTGATACTTACCTACAGTCACAAGATTCCCACAGTACCGTTTGGAAGTACCAAATACCACTGGAGGTTTTTTGCTGCTGACGTAACATTGCCAATCCTCTGCGTGGATTTCCTCTCACATTACAGCTCCTGGTTAACGTTGTCAACCAAACCTAGTCAATTATGAATCTTACATATCAACACCTCTCTAACCAGCTCCCTTCAACCTCGCTCTCATCAGAGCATCTGCGGAGGCCTACGCCTACCTCCGTACATGCAGACAGAACCGGGTAACTAAACCCTCCCAAACATTGTCAACGTGACCTCTAACTTGGACAAAGCGAAGGTTTTCACCAAGCTCAACACCCTGAATGGGTGTTATCAGGTGCCCATGAACTCAGAAGAGATTCCCAAGTTTACCATTGCCACCATTCTTCGGTACATACACCTTCAATTAATCCTGTTTTGGACGTCGTAATGCTGGGGTCAACTTTTCAATGTCTCATGGATGGCAATTTTGGAACTTCCCCTTCTGTGAATGTTACGTGGACGACATACTCGTGTTCTCTTCCTCCAAAGAGGAATACCTCCATCACCTATGCATTGTGCTCAACTGCCTTCAACAACGGCCTTGTAGTCTGGTACAAGTTTATCATTGGCACTAATAAAGTACGTTTCTTAGGGTACCACATCAGTCCTGAAGGAGTCCAAAGGCCTCCCTGAAAAGGTACCAGGTGTTTCGAGCTTCCTAACGCCCTCGATCGTGACAGCATTGAAAGAATTCTTAGCCATGATCAACCATTATCACCGTTTTCTGTCAGCCATTGCTGCCAAGTAGGGTCCACTTCAAGAAACAGTCTTCTGCAACACAAAAAATGTCCTATCAACACCGGCTTCTCTCACTTTTCCTGTGCCACATGTACCTCTCCTTCTCTCCACCAATACCTGCGACATCACTATTGGTACAGTACTCGAGAAGGTGGTTAACGGTTTGCCTTGCCCATTGGTCTTCTTCACTTGAAAACTGCCCAAGGCAGAATCTGGTTACTCTACCTTCGTCAACAAATTGCTGACGGTGCACTTGGCTGTCTATCACTTTCACCACTTCTTGGAAGGTATGCCCTTTGTCATTTGCAAGGACCACATGCCTCTGGTGTTCCCCTGTAAATGCCAACATCTCTACCCCGTGGCTAAATACAATTTTACCCTTCATCACTTCACTATGAAAATGAATCCCGTTGCTGATGGCTTGTCAAGAAACACATTGGTCACCATTCACCTGAGATTGAATTGCAATGCCTTGGTAGGAGCCCAACAAAAAGATCCAGAGTACCAAGCATGTAGGACATCCTGCACATTCCTCCATTGGAAAGACGTCCATCTCGAGGACTCCAGCGCCACTCTCCTCTGTGACATCAGTATTGCTCCCATGGGCCAACAGGTGTTTGATTTCATCCATGGCCTTTCATATCCCTAGCACAATTCTACTGCACAGCTACTGAAGGGAAAGTTCATTTGGCATGGCATTACTCAGGGCACCATAGTGAGAAAAGTATAGGAATGTGATACCCGGTGTTCCACAGGGTAGTGTTCTTGGCCCATCACTTTTCATAGTATATACACATGACATGTGGTTTGGCCTAGAAAAAAAGCTTGTTGCATATGCAGATGATGCTACTCTCTTTGCATCAATTCTATCCCCTAAATGTACATCTGGGATTGGTGAATCCCTTAATAGAAATTTAGCTAAGATTAGTGCATGGTGCAAATTAAGTAGGTCAAGGACGGTGGCTCCCCAACATCCGGATCTCAGTATTGATAATGTTTCTTTAAATTTGTATGATTCTTTTAAAATTTTAGGTGTGATTCTTGACAGCAAATTTACTTTTGAGAAGCACATTAGGGTTGATGAAAATAGAGAGAGAGAGAGAGAGAGAGAGAGAGAGAGAGAGAGAGAGAGAGCATTTCATCAGGCCCAGCTGCACTTTTTATTCTACCACTTCACACCCATCCCTGCTTCCTTTCCTCCATCTTGCTGTCCAACCTCTCTACTAAATCTTACGGTTAATGTCTAGGAGAGGGCCGCATGAAGCTATCACTGATATTCAATTTATTTTTACTAGAATATGTAGGAATGTATGTATATAATGGTATACCAGTGAGATAATTTAGTGAAAATCAATAATAGTCGAAATATCGACGATCAAACTCACGCTACTCTTGTCTTCCACACAGATTTTTTCTAAGTCTGTTGTTATTGTTGACTGTGCCTTATTTTTGCTCAAATGAGCCCTGTAACCACTATAATCCGGAGACAAACTAGTCCACTATGACGTCTTCACGTTTGGCCAATCACAGTGCGACAATACATTTTCTTTCCCAATGACGTCTTCACGTTTGGCCAATCACAGTGCGACAATACATTTTCTTACCCATCACAGTGCGACAATACATTTTCTTACCCAGCCATTTTATTTCGTTCCTAGACATCGAGGCCGTAGCAAGCACGTCATCTGATATTGCACAAGAAGTTGAAATTCCATCTTCTTGTCCTGACTGTTTCCTAAGTTACAATGAAATTGTTCTTACTTATTCGGGGTTATATTGAAAAACTAGTGGATTTGTGCCAGAGACACAATTTAATTTTTAAAAATAAAAATTGTCCTGCATGTCAGGGAACCTTCGCAACGGCTTCACGTTTTCCTCAAAGCAGCAGCACATCTTTATCAACCAACAGGATTAGGTAAGCTTCATTAATTTATGGAGTATATCATAATAGTGATAGTATAACGATGTATACAGCAGTACCATCACTTTGGATTTAGTTTGATGGATGTGTTAGGTAGTGTCCTTAAGGGGGGGTCACAGGGGGGGCGAAGCGCCCCCCCCCCCCCGGTAGGGGTACAGGGCTATTAGGCTAGGTTAGGTTGGTGTATTAGGTTCGGTGGTGCCCTGAAAATCACTGTGGCCTTAAGGGGGGTCGCAGGGGAGGCGAAGCCCCCCCCCCCCGGTAGGCCTAGGTAGGGGTACAGGCCCCCCAGGGTAGGTTAGTTGGTTGTATTAGGTTCGGTAGTGCCCAGAAAAATCACTTTTCTCATCCTCCCCCCACCCAAAAACCCCGCTTCCCACTGGGGTCCCCCATAATTGTAGTAGTAGGTTTATGCTTACATTTTGTGTGTAAGAGTTAAGTCGTAGTTTCTTTTTTATTCATTTCCTCATGTTTCTATGCACTGTGCAACAATAATCTGGTTGTTTTTTTCCGTTTTTCGTCGTTAATACTTGAAAAACGGGTGCGGCCTTCTCCTAGACATTTACCAATTTTACTTTACATTGCAAGTGTAGCGTTTCCTCCAGTTACACTTAGGCCACTGAATGATATTACATGTACAACGGCTGAGCTATACATCCCAAATTCATATATCCATAAAATCACCGAGAGAAATTTGGATTCTCAGGGGAATGAACTAAAAGACCTTTGACCAATAACGAAGTATCCTTTCCTTTTTTATTAAATAAGAGTTGTAATAGCCTGTTGGAAATATCCCTGCCTACCAATCAGCTGGACTTGGGTTCGAGATCTGCCCAAGCATATTAGTTTATTGTAGTTTTCGCAATCCACCATCCTTGTGAACAAAGGATGGGGAGACTTGAGGGAGCTTACAGTTATACATGTCGATCAACCATTATCTCGCCCTACCTGGTCCTAACGTGGTTGGGGAGCTGGGTTGGTTACCGATTATATTTATAAATGGTAAGATATAGGGCATTATCACTGTCCCCTTGCTTCTCCCATTCATTAACGA
>NC_090738.1:104300488-104310488 GCF_036898095.1 Palaemon carinicauda
TCTTCAGGGGAATTAGTTTTGACGTTGAAAAGGTGGAAAATGAATAATAAAAATGAAGATTTTGTTCTGTATACCCATAATAAGAGCGTCTTAAGCGAAAGGGAATCCCCATAGGTATTATATCCTTAGGGTTCAGGTACTAAGGGGATTTTGGATAACGGGGATATGCTCTCACTTTATCCTCTTTGTTAACGCGGTGTAATGTAAGCATTACTTAAGGGTCTTTACACATTACTTCAGTCCCTATACTCAATTCTTTTTTACTGAGGCGCATTTGCATGGAGTCTTAGCGGTGCCCTTTTAGCTCTGAAAAGTTTCCTGCTATCTGATTGGTTAGAATATTCTCGTCCAACCAACCAGCGAGCAGAAAACTTTTCCGAGCTAAAAGGGCACCCCCGCGAGTCGGTGCAAATCTGCCCCACTGAAAACAATTGACTATAGTTGTACTTGATTTATATCTTTTTACTTTACTTCCATTCACTCTTCCATTCTTCATTCTTCCTGTCCCCATTTTCTAACTTTGACGTTAAAGTGTAACTTTAGGGGTTTTATCTTATTACCCTAGAAGCACTTGGGCATTGAAAGGCCTGACAGGCCCCAGCGCTAGGTTACAGAGCCTAAATCCAATCCTGTTTGCTCTTCGTAAAGAGAGAGAGAGAGAGAGAGAGAGAGAGAGAGAGAGAGAGAGAGAGAGAATACGATAGGAACTAACGGCAACGTTTGTTCCACGAAACCCCCCCCCCCCCGGTCATTTTTTACTAGATATGATGTTCCTAGAATTAGTTCATGGTGTTATTGTCTTCCTTAGTGTTCGTCCAGATTCAAGGTCGCCAGTGGATTGCATTTCTAGGGCACTATGATATATTAGTGTACCCGATCCGTCAAAAAATAACGTATAAATATTCACATAAATATGCACACACGCACAGATTCAACCCTACCCACTCGCTCCCTTTTCTAAACTTCAGCCCGCTGGTTTGGCAAATTTTTGGGAAGGTGTGATTTCATATTATATCTCTGAGAACTCCCCTCTCACCGTAGTATGACTACTTTTTTTCCACCCTAAACATGTCAGGAAAGATATATATATATATATATATATATATGTGTGTGGGGGGGGTGATAGGAAACCAGGTTTCATTTAACAGCTTTTCTGAAAACTGTCGATGGTTAATTCACATTTACTAACAATTGAGGATGGAAAATCTAAATGTATAAGAGTACTTATTTCGACTTTTCATCTTTTATCTTGTGATAAGGATATTTGTTTGACGCCCTTTCGGGAAGGAAGCGAAGACGAATGGAAGGAAGAAAATCTTAACCATTCTGAAAGACTAAACTAATTTTCAACCAAAGTGATCGAGATTAGAAAAAATAATAAAGGGGAGAGAGAGCACAAACAATGGTTCTATCAAAGAATGCCAGAGTGGAATACCAACCCATAAGACATGCTTATCCATTTTCTCTCTCTCTCTCTCTCTCTCTCTCTCTCTCTCTCTCTCTCTCTCAAACTGGATATGGATATCACAAATATCTAAAAAAATCTTCACTACTCATGTTAAATATCTCTGAAGGATATCTGTCTAAGAGGATTAGCATTAAAGATATAACATACGTTTAAGTAAATGCATACAAATGATTATGGTAAAAGAATATGTATAAAGATAAATCTAATAATTGTAATAAAAAAAATAATTGCATTAATTTTAATGACAATACTATTTTTGATAACTTATAATAACAGTAATTACAATAATAATGATCATAATAATAGTCATAGTGATAATCATAATAATAATAATAATGAGATAAAGGAAAAATGGTAATGATGAAACAACTACGACTAAAATCATTATCAAAAACTAAAATTCAAAATCAATCCTGCAATTAAGAGTTCTTGCCATATTGCTATAGTCATACAATTACCATCTAGTAGTGACGCTGATCTCTTAGGAAAAAAGTAGTAGGATATTGTCGACAATCATCATCATAATCCTCTCCTCCTACGCCTATTGGCGCAAAAGTCATCGGTTAGATTTCACCAGTCGTCTCTATTTTGAGCTTTTAATTCAATACTTCTCCATTTGTCATCTCCTACTTCACGCTTCAGAGTCATCAGCCATGTAGGCCTGGGTGTTCCAATTCTTCTAGTTTCTTGTTGAGCTGACAGTAGTTGAAAGTTTGGTGAACTAATCTCTCTTGGGGAGGGTGAAGAGCATGTCCAAACCATCTCCATTTACTCCTCATCATGATCTCATCCACATATGGCCCTCAAGTAATTTTTCTTAGCGTTTCATTTATAATTTATTCCTGCCCTATAACTCCCAAAATTCTTATGAGGGCTTTGTTCTCAAATCTACAAAATTTGTTGGATATGGTTTCTCATGTCCATTCAGTAACACCGATCTCACTAAACTGATATATAAAATGCTCTTTATTCTCAGACTTCTGTTTATTGAATTCTATGTCACGAAAAACTAAACTTCATTAATGCTGAGTCCAAAATGTGATTAAAAGTTTTCTGAGAGTTGCTGCCTAATCTCTCAAGAAATAATTTATTTTGGGCTTTCGGTGTTGTTCCTTTTTAAACTATATTTAAAATTATAAAATACCAGAGAACGTTGATGAACTAGGGAATATTTGAATAATTTGGATCTTTTGTTTATTTAAATAAATTTCATTTAAATATCTAATATTTACGTTACTGTCGGAAGATTTTTGTCTCTTTTTTAATCACAATCCTAGTTATGTATGACTAATATCATGAACTTTGACAATTTGACTTACTTAGCAGACTTACGATATACGGGATGGAAGGTTGAAAATAAGATAAGGATGTTGCAAGTACTCCAAAATAATTAGTTTTGTTATGCACAAGGCTTCAGGGAATTCTCATTTACATTATTGCCTTGTACGACAACACTGAAACTGCAAGATTCAAATTGAAATAAATGTTGATAATGAAATTGACAAAAACAAAAAACAGTTATTTGAATATGTAGTGATCGTTAAAAATAATAAAAAGATTACTAATAGAATTTCTGCGCTGATTAATTCGATTATTAGGGGTAAGACCTTATTAAGTTCAATTGGAAGAGGAAGAATTGGGCTAGTACACGATATATGTTTGGGCCTAATTAAGACCAATTACTGCCTTCTCTAATCGGCTTAGATTTGTTGCAAGGTGTATTATCAATTGGCATTATAAGCCTACGCTCAAACCCTTCACTGCTCCAGTACAGTTGGCAGGCATTCTATGTTGCACTCCCCTGTCTACTCAAGAGCATCCTTCATGCTATACTTCATTCCAATCATTCTTCTTCATTTGCCTTTTTTGACGAAGTCAGAGTTTCCCTCCCTTCCTGATCAGATTCTTTGTCGATTCAATTGTTCCAAAGTTATTATCCTTTCTCTTTTTCCCCGTTACCATTGTGTACCGCTTGAAAGGTTCTCGTGACAAGACAAAAGAGGATCTGCTTGGCTATCCCTTTTCACTCCTCTCAAATCCCTCGCCGAGAACCCTTCTTCTTGCTACCTTATTATTTCTTCTTCTTGACCATTTCCTCCCTCAGCTAGCGATGAGGTGTTCCAGGAATATCAGGTGTGCTCATGATCAGGTCTCTGCTATAAAGTCTTTTGAAAACTCAAGTACGTATTTCTACTTTTTATCTTTTTTTTTTTTTATTTTATATTACTACCCTAATATTTCTTCTTAACCATTTCCTACCCCCGCTGGTGATGAGGTGTTCCAGGAATATCAGTTGTGCTTATCACCAGGCTTCTGCTATAGAGTTTTTTAAAGCCTCAAGTACTTATTTCTACTTTTCATCTCTTTATATCTTATTTTCCTCGATTGTCCTTTCATAAAATTCAATAATGAAAACTTACTTATTTACAAAAGAGATACAAATGATCACGAACCAAGTATTTATCTTCCTATGATTTTCACCTGGATCTAATATCTTTATCTGTCCATGATTTTATTTTTATTTTTTTCCTTTTAATTCTTTTTTCTTCCAGAGCTAGAGTATAGATTGCCACATTCGAATTATGTTGGATTAGTATACGTAAAATAAACTGACTTGGGCTTTATTTGGCATTAAGGTTATTCCTTATCCTTAAGATGTTCATCTAATTATATCCTTATTTACATTCTCATTGGTTTTTTTCTTCTCCCTGTGTTTAATAAAATATTTACGACTCAACCTTTCAAAGAAAACCGGTACGTGAAAGGGAAATTGGGATGATATTTGTTTAAGGCCCTTTCAGGAAGTAAGCGATGACGAATGCACGGGAGAAAAACCTGAAATTCTGAACTATTCTAAATAGCCAAACACATTTTCAAATAAAATTATCTGGATTTTAACAGAGAAACAAACAAACAACGGTGCCATTAAAGATAAGCTATAGTCGAAGGGTCGGAAAATCCAATGAACTTTACCATTCAGTTGCTAAGCCAGACCATAACGAGTCCGATTCAGCCTGAAAAAATATTACATAGCCGAACTATCGTTCAGGTCAGTGATGAACCCCCTCAACGTTCAAGGATGATGCATTTTTGAAACGTTAACTGCTCCGCCGAGACTCGAGGCTCATTGATCACAATCTCGAAATATGAATTTAACGAACGTGTTTTTTATTTATTTTTTTTAACCTAGAGAGAGAGGATGGTTAGGAAACCGGATTGAAATAGATCATTAGTTTACTGTACTTCCAAAATCAGAAAAGTCTTTGTTTTTATTTTGATCTATATAGGAACCCGGATCCGGCCTTTAGATGTTTTTCAGCGTAGAATTCTGGGTGAAATGGGAACGTTAAGAAAACCATCTTATTCTTTTGATTGCAGTCAGATGAGTATGGTTTAAACAATTTCTTGTTTCAAAGAGGCCTGTGATTAGAAAATGTAATCTATCTGTGTACTCTTTTACCTCTCATATGTAGTTTCATTTCAGGTGTATATATGTATGTAATGTACAGGGAGATGGTAAAGAAACTTAATAATAAAAGCTTTTATTCTATCCTTATTAAGTCTAGCATTTGAAGAACCTATCTTACCCCAAAAAGGCACTTCAAAAATCTTTTGATCTACAATACTATCTCTCTCTCTCTCTCTCTCTCTCTCTCTCTCTCTCTCTCTCTCTCTCTCTTTCTTCCTCCCAGGAGGAAAGGTAGGTTTGGTGAAAGAGGGGAAATGGTGAAAGTGGTATAGTATGAGTTTTGTTAGATCTTATTTGAGTTACTCGTATCTCATTATTCCCCATTAATCAAAATATTGATGTTTTTCTTTATTATGTTTTGGGAATCTAATAAAGTTTTATCACATCAGTCAATATGCATTTTTGTTTCGTAATAAGACTATTGATATTACGAAGGTACACTTTTTATCTCCCTTGATCTAATTTTTTCTTGATTAATTTACTCAAATGCATGACCATATACAATTGTATGCAATATCATTCTTCTTATAGCATCACTACCAACTTCCTCTCCACAGTTTATCTCGTCCGTATTAAAGATTTACTTGGGAAATTATCGCCTTTCAATGTAATGTACAATTCATATAAATAAAACTGTGGTCCAGTTGTTGATGCAACAAAGCTTAGTGAATTATCAGAGTCGTTACATATCTTCCTAAAGTCCTAAAAAAGGGATGAAAGAAAATTTTCCCAGGCTTAAACGTAGACGTTATTGACAGAAGAATATAATTGTTAAATACATAAGAAGTATATGGATACCGTGGTACGTTTATCATATAGAAATATATTATAATTCCTTGCCATGTAACAAACAGACTGAATAAAAACAAATAAAACACCTTACCAAGGTTGAGTTGAATAGTCGCCATGACGACATCCAAGAGGGGAAATTTATTTTGTATTGTATGAACCTGATTTAAACCATCCTTCAGTCAGGTCTTCTTGCTCGTAAATTCCATCTTTCTTGTTATCGATTGTTTTTAAATCTGGATTAAAATAAGAATAAAGAAGAGGAAAAAGCAAAATACCTGTCATAAAACCGTCATTGTTTCCATATCCCATTTCTATTGCTTCTCTCCCTTGCTCTAACGTAAGGACAAGTCAATACTTGGATGGGTGATCAATAATTAAAGAACACAGCCTGAACATACATATTACAAGGTGACTGATTGATTGCTTGATTTAGAATTCTCTGGCATCGGAGGTCATAGATGCTGATATTATTTGTTATAATTAAGAATAAAGGAGTATTCATTTCAAAACCATAAGTAAAGATGTCCTTATAAAATTAAAATTGATTTCAGAAGACTTGCTACAGAAATAAATCTAAAGAATACCGCTATCATAGTATAACATATCCTGTCCAAAAATCGTAGCAAGGATGAACCTGTCCTCCTCACCTCAAGCTTCTAACAGATCTATTTCATAAGGTTCTATAAGTGGGGCATTCTATCAACAAATGCCTCACTGTCAAGAGTATAAAAAAGTCGTCCTAATATTACTGATGTTGACCAGTTTTCAGAAACTTGTGTGTTAACCAAGTGTGACCAATGCAAGGGACTTGCAACCTCACTCCACAAATCATTGCCGAAAACCGGAGGAGTAACCCTAACACCTAGCATCAGATCCCGAAAATGAAAAAAAAAAAAAAAAATACCTAAAAAAAAAGTATCTATATGATATTATGTGAATGTATTGGATAGTTATAATACACCTTTCCTCCCGGAATAACATTACGAATTACCCCGTGTATCATGGTGAGAATAAAGCCAATATTAGTGGGTGGTTTGGGGAAGATCTCTTTTCAATCAGAGAATTCACAGCCTTTGTGAGGTAATCAGAAAATCTTTTAGAGATAATTATACATTATTAGATCTCCTTTAGTCCGAATAAATGTTGTTTATATCCAAGTAATCTTCATCTACTGGAAATGTAATCTTCTCCTCCATCGATTAAAGAAACTGGAAAGTTTTCCACCCACGTTAGATCCTATTTGGGTTATTTCAAGGTTGTGGTTATTAATTAACATAATCTGCGTGACTTTTTGAAGCCCAAGGGCTTCAACAAGGAAAATGATCCCAATGAAGAAAGGAAATATGGAAATGAATAAACTCCAAGAGAAATATGAACAATTGAAATGAAATAATTTTAGAATAGTAACAACAATTAAACAGATCTTCCAAAACATAAACTATGAAAAAGATTTATATCAGCCTGATCAACAACATAAAAATATTCGCAGCAAGTTTGAACTTTTGAAGTTCCACCGATCCAACATTTGATAGTCTAGGAGTTCCATGATCTTGGGATAGATGTAATAAAACAAAGAAATATTAACTCCATAGAACATATAGGTATATGGGCCGATAAAAAACAGCGACCAATATACAATTGGATAAAACCTGAAGAGAAAAAAGAAAATAATTCAACAAACAGGAACCTATATAGATATGAGTAGAAGGTAAAGAAAAAAAATAATATTTTCTAAGGGACTAAATTTAAAAATACCTACAGGATTTTACATCTCTCCAGGAGAAGTTGTTATTCAGAGCAAAAATAGAAGTCTGGTGGGAAAAGAAATTAGATTTCCGACTTCAATATGCTTTAATTGAAAACTCTTCGTGAATCTTTCTTCGGAGTTTTTGAATATTTTTCATCATAACCCTAATTTATCTCTCTCTCTCTCTCTCTCTCTCTCTCTCTCTCTCTCTCTCATATATATATACATATATATATATATATATATATATATTCTCTCTCTCTCTCTCTCTCTCTCTCTCTCATATATATATATATATATATATATGTGTTTATATATATATATATATATATATGTATATATATGCATATATGTGTTTTATATATATATATATATATATATTTATATATATTATATATATATATACACACAGACATACCTCTCTCATATATACATACACACATACTTTTCTCTCTCTCTCTCTCTCTCTCTCTCTCTCTCTCTCTCTCATAATATATATATATATATATATATATAAATATATATATATATATGTATATATATATATATATATATATACATATATATATATATATATATAAATTACATGCAACCATATAATGTATGTATGTATGTATGTATCACACCTCAGAAAACAGCCGACATATGCCAGGAGAATGAAGCGGCAGTAGTTCAAAGCAAGATCAATGACAGCCGGAAGAGCTAATCAATAGCAAGACAGGTGTCGGGCGGAAGGGCGTTCAAAGGAGCCATAAAAGAAGTAACTCTTCGCCGAAATGAAGCTCAAAAGGGGAGGCGAGAAGCAGCCAGCCTTTGGAGGGAAGCTTAAAAGGTCGACTAACGAGATGACGAGTCTAAACTAGGTTGAAATGGAGAAAGCGACGCGGCTGGAGGGAGGGAGGCTCTACAGTATATCTTGGCGTCGGAAAGGTTGAAGTTTCTTTTTTTTTTTATTTTAATCCTTTGAAGAATTCTCGGGTTATTCTTCTTAATATAACATTTGCTTATATAAGATGTTGTTTATTGACACTCTGGGGAATAGGCTTAGGTCTTTAGTCATTTGCTGTTCAATAAGCATTTTGAAATTCAAAATGTAACTCAGACTGAAATAGAAAAAATAAACTCTAACTTATATCAAAATGTAATTCTGACTTTTATAAAGATTTAGTTCAATTGACACAAAGGGACTAGGTGAGATTTCGCTGGTCATTTCTATCTTGAAATTTTAAATCAATACTTTTCCAATCGTCCTCTCCTCCTTCACGTTTCATAGTACTCAGCCATGTAGGTGTTGGTCTTCCAACTCTTCTAAAGCCTCGTGGAGCCCAGCTGAACGTTTGGTGAGTGCGAAGACCATGACAAAACCCTCTCCAGCTGCCCCTCACCATGATCTCATCCATATATGGCACTTGGGTAATCTCTCTTATAGTTTCATTTCTAATCCTGTCCTGACATTCAACTCCCAATATTCTTCTGAGGGCTTTGTTCTTAGATCTACGAAATCTGTTGGATTAAGTTTCACTGTCATACCAGGACTCATGTCCATACAGTAACACCGATCTCACTAAGCTGATATATATCCTGATTTTTGTGTAAGATCAGACGATTTGATTCCCACATTTTATTTAACCTAGACATTGTCTGATTTGCTTTTTATTTAATCTTTAATGAAACTCCAATTCTGAAGACCCTCTATTGAAGATCATAGTTCCTAAATATTTAAATGATTCTACCTCATTAATCCTTTCTCACTCCAATGATATTTCATCTTCCATCGCATACTCCATTCTCATCATCTCTGACTTTCTTCTATTTATCTGAGTCCAATCTCTTTGTTAGCATAAGTTTATTCTATATTAATCAAAACAGCAAATTTTCTCTGTTCCTGAAAAGATCAACTGAGACTGATCGTAAACAGAACAACAGCAAGAGATATATTTTAAATTTTAGTTAACAGAAAAAGAATAAATTGAGCTAGAGAGCAGGCAAAGGATTTTCAATTTTAGGAGAATATTCGAACTAAACTCTATGTTAGAAATTCTATAATTATTTAGTAGAAACATCTTTAATGTTCTAGCTTGTAGAAACTATTTTTAATAAGAATAATCATACTATTTTCCAAATAGTCCTTAAGAGAACATTCGTACTGTGCTTAGGGTTATATTGTCATAATCAATTGCTTATTACATATAATTGATTTCTAATTCATAGAATCTATTTGGTCTAATGAAAATAGTCAATATTTTTCAAATTATCCTTACCATTACATTCGAACTGAACTTTGGGTCATAATGCCTTAATCAATTGGTAATTATATATGATTGATTTCTAGTTCATGGAATATATTTGCATAATTAAAATATTCATTCTACTCTTCACATCATCCTTAGCAGCGTAAAGGGAGAGAGAGAGAGAGAGAGGAGAGAGAGAGAGAGAGAGAGATCTGGCGCTTCCAAGAGGTGCCCCGCTGAGGCGGCTATCATCACCAGCAGTAATTAACATCTCGTTTATGTGCGACATGAGG
>NC_090738.1:104315488-104332988 GCF_036898095.1 Palaemon carinicauda
ATGACAATTTATTAATTAGCTGCTACAATATTTTTTTTTATTAATTTCCGTTTTGTACTTTAGTTTTCTGTTTTTGTAATTTTTATCTTTCTACTCTTTAGACTATGAATTGAAATTTAGTTACATATCGTTAAAATTAAAATCGATTTCCGATTAAATTAGTTCATAGTCGAATACCATACAAGTATTTGTGTACAATAATTGTAAATAATTCCGCATTATTGTGAAACAATATTTAATTCTTTCCATCCATTATATTCAGATCTTCCCAGACTGTACCATGCAGTACGTATTACTAAGGTTGCAGTTAATTATAAGTCATGCCTTCCCCATAATAAGAGTCAACACTACGTATTATTCAAGAAGTTTCACTTCAGCTGTGACAATATTGTGGAATGATCTTCCTAATTTGAAGTTGAATAGGCGAGCTTCAGAAATTCAAATTAGCTGCAAATGTAATTATGTTGAAGCAACTCTCTCTTCATAGTTTATATAAGACAGGTCTATTTTAATGTTGGTACCGATCTTGAAATAATTAAAAAAAGTATTCACTATTTCTCATATATCGTTTATTCCCTTTCTTTACTGGATAACTTCCCTGTTGGATCCCTCCAGCTTATACCATCCTGCATTTCCAACTAATGTTATAACATCAACCACAACAACAAAATACCAAAAAAACATCAATAACGATATCATTATTATTATTATTATTATTATTATTATTATTATTATTATTATTATTATTATTATTATTATTATCAAGTTAATACTAAAACTACCAATCACGTCTACAACTGATGACATAATCGAAAACCAATCTCTGTTCTGGATTACATTTACATGCCCTTGAGGGTTTATGGTATGCTGCTAGAAAATGGCCTCACCGATGAAGAGCAATTTCTGGAGCGGATATACATATACAAATACACACACACACACACACACACACACACACACACACACACATATATATATATATATATATATATATATATATATATATATATATATATATATATATATATAGATAGATATATGAACAGTATATATGTTATGTTCATATATACTGTATGTATGTATGTACATGTTTGTCTATACATATATACAAATGTATATATTGTATATGATTAATCAGATTGTCTTTTTAATATACAATGCAATGAATTTTAATGATTATCTGATTTCAATGCATTCATTGTATGTTTTAAACTTTCCTCCAAAACATTAATTTGCTGTATTTTACTAACATTTCTACATACATTTGATGAAAGCTACAGACTACAGAGTTCATTCAGGGGTAGGATTTGTAAATTAATGTTTAACCTTTCTAATGAACTTCTATCGATTTTATACTTTAATACTAATGAATATTGACAATAAAAGTAAACTGATATCGAATAGTATGCAAATATAACGATTATAATATACATAGAAATGCATGATCTCTCCCCTGCAAATTGCTTGCCATAGATTATTAGTGATATATGGGGCAGGCATACAGTAGAAGGATAAAGATGCGTATCCAAAGTTCAAAGGAAAGGGCAATAGTACAGTGGTAACGTGTTCGCCTAGCATTTGCATGGTAGCTGATCGATCCCGACCTGGGACCGTAATTAAAACTGTTTAATGGGGAGGCTACTGTAGTTAGGCACCAAAGTAGGGGGTTGGGTTTGCTTGGCTGACGAGCCGGTGAGCATCTATTCTGATGGAACTGGAGCTGAAACCAGACACCTTTAACCTAACCTTTAAATAAAGACTATAAGTACGTATATAAACAAGGAAAAGACAACAAAATAAGTTAAGACTAAACAAATGTAATACCAGATGCTATATAGAAATAATTTGCATATCAATTAATCTATAAGAAAATCAAATGAATAAATATATATAATTATATATATATATATATATATATATATATATATATATATATATATATATATATATATATATATATATATATATATATATATATATATATATATATATATAAGAAAAGTAAAGGCAGCAGACATCCATGATACTCAAGCTGTTTTGATCGGCGAATAGTTGCCAGCTATTAATCTTATTTGCTATTATCCATGCTTACTCATCACTGTTGCCAATTGATGGTAATTATTTCTTGATAACATATTCTATTTGATTAATTTTATTTCAATATTTCAATTTATAATCATTAAAATCTTCTTCCCCTCTCTTTCCTATCTAGTGAAAGGACATTTTTAAAATTTACACTAGAATCTGAATAGCTTTTCCATTCAATGTTACATGTACAATAATAATTAATGATAATAATTATTATTATTATTTATTAATATTAATAATGATAATAATAATATTAATAATAGTGATAATAATAATAATAGTTATAATGATAATAATAGTAGTGATAATAATAATAATAATAAATATTAATAATAACCATAACAATAACTATAATAATAATAATGATAATAAAAATGATAATAATATTAATAAATAATAATAATAAATATTAATGAATAACAATAATGATAAATAATGAATAATAAATAATAATGATAATAACGATAACGATAACGATAACGATAACAATAATGATAATGATAATGATAAATGAATAATAAATAATGAATAATGATAATTATCATCATCATCATCATAATAATAATAATAATACTAATAATAATAATAATGAAAATAATAATAACAATAATAATGAAATGGTAAGCAACTCTTATAGGAGAAGGACACTTCCAAATCAAATAATTATTATCTGACCTTGGGTAGTGCCATAGCCTCTGTACCATGGTCTTTCACTGTCTTGGGGTAGAGTTCTCTTGCTTGAGGGTACACTCGGCCATACTATTCTCTCTTATTTATCTTCCTCTTGTTTTTTTCTAAGTTTTTATAGTTTATATATGAAATATTTATTTTAAAGTTGTTAATGTTCTTCAAATATTTTCTATTTATTGTTAATTACTTTTCTTGTAGTTTCCTTATTTCCTTTCCTCACTGGGTTATTTTCCCTGTTGGAGCCCTCAGTCTTTTAGCATTCTGCTTTTCCAACTAGTGCTGTAGCTAAGCAAATAATAATAATAATAATAATAATAATAATAATAATAATAATTATAATAATTCACAAAGTAGTGTTTCATAAGACTTTTTCTAATATTGTGGTGATCGAATGAATTCGGTGTACACTGATGATGATCTTTAGAAATTTCATATTGAACCCATGTAACAATACTGAAGTATTACTGCAGCATTTGTCTAAAATAAATCGGTTATTGTAAGTGGAAAGCGAGAACCAGGATATGACGTCAGCAGACATAGCAAACATCGGGATTTACCAATCAACTCTGAACTGAATAAAATCATCGAATTGTTCTTACAGCCAATATGGCTGATAACAAAGGAAATAACTAAATTACTCTATGTTGTTAGAGAAGCTTTCGAATTATTTTTCTCTAACCTTATTGTTTTGTAATGCAAGATAGTTGCGTAAACAGATTGGGTTTTTTTCTGGCTTCTTTTGCAAATTTATAGAGCCGCAATAATTTGATGATTAATGGTGATTCTGTATTTAATCCATATTTCAAACTAGTCTTTAATATGAAAATTCTAATTGATTGATACTGTTCGTATAAATTTCATAAAACATGGTAAATTAAATTCATCAAGCGTGGATCAAGGTAAATAAAACTCACAAGTGAATATTTAGCTCTTTGATTATTATTGTCATTATTGATTGCTAAGCTACAATCCTAGTTAGAAAAGCAGGATGCTATAAGTCCAGGGGCCCCAACAGGGAAAATAGCCTAGTGAGGAGAGGATACAAAGGAAAATAAAATATTCTAAGTAGAGTAACAACATTAAAATAAATATTCCCTAAACAAACTATAAATACTTTAACAAAACAAGAGGAAGAGAAATTAGATAGAATAGTGTGCCCGAGCGTACCCTCAAGCATGAGAATTCTATCTAACCCAAGACAGTGGAAGACCAAAGTACAGAGGCTATGGCACTACCCAAGAATAGAGAACAGTGGTTTGATTTTGCAGTGTCCTTCTCCTAGAAGAGCTACTTACCATAGCAGCAGCTAAAGAGTTTCTTCTACCCTACCAAGAGGAATGCAGCCAGTGAACAATTACAGTGCAGGGGTTAACCCCTTGGGTGAAGAAGTGGTTTGTTAACCTCAGTGTTGTCAGGTGTATGAGGACAGAGGAGAATCTATAAGGAATAGGCTAGACTATTCGGTGTATATGTAGGCAAAGGGAAAGAACTGTAACCAAATAGAAGGATTCAATGTAGTATTATCTGGCGAAAGGATCCCATATCTCCCAAGCAGTAAGTATCTCAACTGGGGGCTGGTGCCCCAGTCAACCTACTACCTATTTTCTAATATACCAAAATCTCCCCCTACAACTCTAATATCTGTAATAAAAGAAAAACCATACAGTAATTTATAATATGTGATGGAAAGCTTAAAGAAAAAAAAATAAACATGTCAACTAAAAATAAATAGTTTTAAGTAAATATTAGAAGTAGCGACTGTAGAAAGAGGAAACATGAGAACGTTGAGCGATACATATTCACATATATAGAATGATTAATAGATGCTTGATTTGATTACGGCCCTAAAATGAAAGTCTTTACCCATTGCTCCATTATTTTACAGAGGTGGAAATTACCCACTCAAGAGTAAGTCTAAAGTTTTTGTAAAACATTTGACATATGATTAAATTTTATTATATACGACAAAAACTAATTTAATAAATGTCTTATAATATTACACAGAGCAGCACTGAACTGTCTTAATCTTATATTTTTGTATGCTGACAACATAAATGAACCATCGATGTTTTGTTCGTCCAGACACTATCAAGATATTTCATAGTCTTGTTTCTTGGCACGAAGTCTACAATTTCAACTTTTCTTAAAAAGTCAAAACCTCGTGTGATCCTCTCTCACGAGTTAATGATTTGAATAGTTTTTTTCTGTACTGCTGAGGTAATGTCGACACGGCTGGGGAATTATCGAATAATTCTACCAGCAAAAGGAAAAGATTGTCAAGCACAGCCAGGTTTGTTTGTGACAGTTTCTGTAGTCTGACTTTATTTTTTACTTATATGCTGCGGGAGAATTATGTCTTCATCAAATTATCGTTCCGAAATGTTCAGAATGTTTAAAAAATAGCTCCTATAGTTTATGAATATTTTAATATCAATGTTATTTTGAAAATACTTTTTTGTAACATTCCAAATATGAAGATATATTTTGGGCTTTTAAAACAACTTTGCACGTAAGTTTGTTTATTGACAACGAACCTCTTATTTAGAATTATGTTTAAATATAAGATTGGAAAAATTACACATGACATTTTACTTTATTCCTTTTTTTATTACCTGCATCACCATTTTCTTACTATACTAGCATCTTTTCACATGAAACTATCAGCTTTCTGATTTACTTACATTTCTACATACTCCCAAAACTACATATTACTAGTTTCCTTACATCTCGCGACTCGTTATATCAGCATCCGTTGAACATTTGAAACAATTCATGTTACATGATGAAATTAGAAGACAGAAGTTGTAACGAGCTGTGATTTGTTTCACAAATGAATATCCATCCAGAATACACTATCATATATCTTATAAGCAAACCTTAAATGCAAAATCTGTTGAAAAGCTACATGGACACTTGTAAACAATATTCTGATGTAAATCTACACTAGGATGTTATAATATTAAACTGTTGAACAATTCACCAACATTACGTATGTGAGCCAGCTTGTCATTAATTGCGTTACAAAATCGTCTGTAACTTCAATATCCAAAGAAGAATATATCCAACCGAACTGTAAAGCACTTTGAAATGAATGAAATAATAATTAGACACTTTGTACACACACTGAGAACTAGTTTTCAACTGACTGTGAGATAAGGTACGTCAGTTTATATATAAACAAAAAGTACATGTACATTCAGGTGTTCCATTTCCCCTGACCTCACCGTCCCTACTTTGGACAACAAATAAGCAAATACTCAATTAATAATTTATTAATATGAATAGGATCGCTTGGACATTGCTGTGTACATTTCAATCATCAATATTTCACTACATATACAAAATAAACACAAACTTAACATCAATCAATCTGAAGGAAACATATGCTACACATATCTTGTTCTTAAACCACGAATGTCTAAACAATACAATGTATTTGTCTCTAGTTGAAGCCCGACACATTTACATAAAATTACAGTTATTTTTCTGATCTGGTTCTAACGGAAATTAATTTCCTAAAATCAAAAGTAAAGTGGTAACTGTACACTTGAAGTGTCCAGCGCTGAATGACAATACTTAGTACGGAGCTAACGAAGTTACCACTGATCACATGACTACAAAACGAGTAGAGACTGACCAATCAGAGGAAATCCTTTTCCAACTAATTCACTAGTTCAATCGTTGGAAAATTAATTTCCCCTGCCCTCACCGTCCCTACTTAGGACAACAAATAAGCAAATACTCAATTAATAATTCATTAATATGAATAGGAGCGCTTGGACATTGCTGAATCTAAAAGAACGGGGTAAATTAGAATGAGTACCAGATCAAAATAATAATAATAAGTGATAACGTATCTGACCGTTTAATCCCATATGAAATCAAATTAGATACCCAATGTTTGTGATACTAAAAGTCTCTCTTTAAGAGAATCTTTGATATAGCCATCTTTGGCTTTATCACTCTTCCACCTTCCATGCCTTTTAAATAGCCTATCCTTAATACCATTATTTGCAGCCGAAGTGGCTCCATCTGCACGCAAAGAATGAAAACCATATTTACAAATATCTTTAACATGTGGTGAAAATGTTTCAATAAACAACCTTCTTAATGTAGTATATAAGATATGCTTACCAATATTTATTAAATGATACGTATTATTTTCGAACACAATTCTAGAAAATATATAAGCATTATAATAAGAAACAGACAAACCTGTCCATGAAATATATTTTTCCAAATTTCTTACTGGACACAGTTTGGTACCTGTCCTGGCTATTACAACCCAGGCACCGTCTCTGTACTGATCAGTTTTACTAAACTCTATGAATATCCATAAATGTGAAGAATCTATGACAACATCCGAGTACTTTATATTTAACAGTTCAGAGCTTCGGAGAAACTCTGCATAAGCTAAAAGACAAGCACAAAGAGTTCTCTGGTTTTTTACATTTCCAACTTGAAATAATCTATCATACATGTAACCGAGTATTTTTGAAGTAATAGGTTCCTTCCTTACAACTGAATGAGAAAGCCTTCTTTTGTCTGCCTCCAGTAGATTCTTAACAAGAGTAGATTCTGTAGGAGATTTCAGTCCATATAAATCATGAACATATTTTACACTGTAAAATGCTTTAATCACAGGACTTGGAGTACTTGCACTCTGGACAAGTGAACACAAATATAATGCAAATACAAAAGGCTTAGCTGGCAAGATGTCCTCTTCTCCAATAGAATTACTAGATGCCCAAAACCTCCATCTTTGAAAAGCGTTCATATAACTTTTTGTGGTAGGCTACTATCTGCTCGGGCTGACACCAGTAGTTCCGGGATAAGCGGTACCTTCTCAGCCAGCACTTCTGGTAACTCTTTTAATATCATCACAGAAACACTGGAAAAGCATATTTAGAGAAAAACAAATAGTTAGCATACATTTCTTCATGTAACAATATTATACAAAGCAAATCTTCCAATTTACTTCTACCATCTTATCACATATTATTATGGCTTGTCAACCAAGACGGGCAAACCACTCAACTCCTCCGTCTAGCAATTATAATGGCAGCCACGCCAACAAATAAAACATTATTTGTAGAAGCATTAACCATTCACAATGGTGAAATAGATTTAACATATCATTTTTAATGCTAACATTCTAAATGACAGGTCCTCATTTCCAAAAACTCCTGCACCATTTTTACGTGTAACATAATATTCTTTCTTTGTGGGAAGATCCATGCAGTCCACAACACACTCAATACAATTATTGCCCTTCCATAAGAGAGGCCAGAATGGAGCAGATCTCCATACAGGAATAACTGATTCCTCTTGCATTTTCTTTCAACATTTTGAGAGTGCTCTAGTTAAAAGTGTAACAGGTGGTACAAAAAGACCAAATTTTTCATTCCAATTTGCACTAAATGCATCAACCCCTGCACAAACCTCATTCCAGGATCTACTATAAAATACAGGTAGCTTGGCATTGTAAGGAGAAGCAAACCAATCAATATCAATTGTACCCCATTTTTCAATAATGAGATAAATTATAAAGGGAGATAACCCCCAATCATCTCTTACTATTATTTTAGAAAGGTAATATGCAATTTTGTTCTTTTCCCTGGGAATCCACTGAATATCTACAATAATTAAATATTTAACACAAAAAAAATGAATTTTGAAAGCAAGATCTTGTAATTCTGTTTTCATTGATCCTTTTTCAATAATGCTACAAACACCTTGGTTGTGTGTGAACCACTTAACCCTGTTCGAAACAAGAACGATGCTTAAAGCTTTAAGCACTTTAAATACTGCCATAAGTTCCCTCCAAGTAGAAGACTTCACAGCCTCCTCAATGCCCCAAGCCCCATGAACCAAGCCATTTGGTGTATTCACTTCCTATCCAGAATAACCTATTGTACTTGCATCAGTATAAATAATTTTTGTGTAAGAAGGATTGTGATTCAGATGCCTAAATTGATTCCAGTCAAATTTTTCTTCCAAAACGATAACTGTTCCAACCTCTGAGTAGATAACTTTATGAAATATGACCAATTTGGTGCTAAAGAAATATCGATGCTCAAATATCTTGTCATGAACTAGCACAAATTACCAACAACAATTGACATAGAAATAACCTGCCCTACAAAACTGGCAACTTTTTTAACATGAACTCGCCTATGTTGTCTCATACTATTTTCAATATCTAACAGTGTTCACAGCTTTATCGATTCTCTTTTTAGGTATGGAAATAGTAAAGTCGTTAGAATTTAAACATGCCCCTAGAAACTCAATTTTTTGTACTGGCTCCCATTGAGATTTCTCAACATTTGGAACAAAACCAGAGGCAATATTATTTTTGATAGAATTGGCCATTTCTAAACAAAGATCGTATCTATCATTACAACCAAAGCCATCGTCTAGAAAAAAAACATAACCTTTTTTCCTTCACCTTTCCATTTGGAGATAAGAGGCCTTGTTAATTTAACAAAACAATACGGTGCACTTGAGATTCCAAACGGTAGTACTAAAAATTTTAAAAATTGTTTTTCACCCTGTTTGTTTTGCCATGCAAAGCCCAGGTAATCAGTATGTGGAGGATAAATTGAAACAAAATGATAGGCGCTATGAATATCAAACTTAAATGTGAAAGAATTTGGCTTTAAATATTCTAAACCTAACCTTAGATCTTCACACTATGGATTGTTTCCATAAATGTTGGTTAACTATCCTGAGATCTAATATCAATCTTTTTTCTGTTGGCTTGAATAGAAACTGTAAAAGGATTTACAATATATGGCGGCTCTATACATTTTTCAACTAATCCCCTATCCAATAAGTTCGAAAAAACCTCCTCAACAAAAATTGGTTCTTTCTTTGCAGAAAGGTTGTTACCTAACTGTGCCGACTGTGGTTTAGAATAAAACGGTAGCCTGTATCCATTTTCTATTATGTCTATTATAAAGTTACTAGATCCAATGTCTTTCCAAAATTTTAAATTATCTCCTAATATTCCTTTCACAATGATTTCTTTACGACCTGACTCATATTCAAAGTAATCGGTAGTGAAATTATCATTAACACCGTTACTAAAAATAGAATCATACTCATCTGTTAATTTATTGAGGTTTGCTGCTGAACTCGCACGACTGGTTGAACTTGTTGAGCGGACAATCTTTTCCGTAGTGCTGGAAGCTCCCACAGGAGAAACAGCACCCCGACGGTCCTTTCCTTCCACCGAAGGCACGAAAATTACCCGATGGTCCTGGAAAATTATGACTGTCTCCCGTTCCAAAAGTTGGACTCATCCACGACTGTGATGAACTAAACTGACCAGGATAAATAAGAGGCCCGACAGTAGGAATTTGGGAACGCTTTTTCGATGCTTCTCTTCTCGTAACTGCCTGTTTCCTCTTCTTGGGAGCTCTGTTTTCTGCTTTGTTAATCCTGGACTCATCTTCGCTGTCACTAGCGACTGGATTAGTTTCGTATAATTTCACTGTATCCCACCCTGCCTCCGAGGCGTCGGCAATGCGTATAAGTTTATTGCGTTTTTTAATTTTTTTTCTGAGCAGTCCTTTAGCAAATTTTTAGCATAATAAAATTTTTGTTGGTAATAGCCCACAAAGCCTGAACACAGTCTTGATCACTATCACAGTCGAAATTATATTGCTGCTTGTTACCTTTACGTTTCCACGTGAGTTCTTTCGCCAACAACTTGGTGACCTCAGATTTAACAGAAACGTTACTGTCTTTCACCTCCTCTCGCAAATGGTTCAACTCGCTCTTCTGTTGCTTGAGCTGCTCTAAAACTTGTTGTAGCACAAATTCAATACCGCCCGAGTTTTGTTATTCCATTTGGTCTTCGTTATGTGACATAATGTCGTCCTCCATAAGTAAAGTGGTAACTGTACACTTGAAGTGTCCAACGCTGAATGACAATACTTAGCACGGAGCTAACGAAGTTATCACTGATCACGTGACTACAAAACAAGTAGAGACTGACCAATCAGAGGAAATCCTTTTCCAACTAATTCACTAGTTCAATCGTTGGAAAATTCATAAGTCAGCTGACATACATAGTTTTGATCTTACTACCAGAAAGACTGTTTGTAATGGTCTTCCGATAGTTTCCGCCCAGGACCCACTTCGTTAAACAGTTCACAAAAGTGAAAATTATTCTAAGCATGAACTAACTGATATGCACACGTCATAATTTAACGTATGCAGAGTGATACTAGTCAATGATCCATACAAAACAAGATATCGTAGTAATACTTACATAAAAACATTACATAACTTCATTTATATTATGATACATCTTACTAAATTTTGTATTGTGAATAGCATACACACACACGCATAAGCGCGCCCGCGCACACACACACACACACACACACACACATATATATATATATATATATATATATATATATATATATATATATATATATATATATATATATATATATATATATATATATATATATAGAGGGTTAGTCTAATCTCTTCAAGTGAAAGGCACAGAACCATTACAAAACATTTTCATATTTTACAAATCAGATCTCTACTGATTTTTCTTATTGTCTATAAATGGAATATGATACTTGATATTCCATTATTAAAGTTTGTTTTCTTATTCATGCCGTTAAGGGCATTTTCAACCGGAGGATAGAAATAACGTCCCATTTTTGTCTTAACAAAAAGTGTATCTAAACTAGTGGCAAGTAAAAGATTCTCACAAAATTCTAGTACCTTACCCTTTATTATATTAGGGATAAAGTTATATAAATGATCACAAAAACTACATAAAAGCAACGATTTCATGGAAATGCAATAATAAGACAATGGACATAAACACAAGTGGAAGCAAGAATGAACACGATGATCCAAAATGGATAAAGTATAACTGTTAAATAAAGAGAAAGATATGATAAAAATATATGAAAATTAAACTGACCAATTATTTTTGAAAGCTAAAAAAAGGAAAAAGATATTTAATACTTTATTTGATCATATTTTTTAATTCTAATTTTACTCAAAAATTCTGCTGCCTCGTGTCTCTTCTAAAATGTGTGTGACATTTCAGCTCGACCTACTCTTTTGTTTCTCGGGTTTGAGATATGCATACGGATATCAGGAACTTGCTGGATCATGAATGAAGAGAAGTTATTTAAATTGGGTTATGATTCTCACGCGTATTATCTATTAAAAAAAAAATGGAATACTGTATGATTTTTACAGCATGGTTTGAGGCTCTCTAAGTAACTAAGTTAGAATCCAGAATAGTTTAATAGATGAAATCATATTAAATCGCACAATTTCACTGATCAAGATATTGTTTATGTGGTCACACTGCAGTTTCATATTTTCATAGAAATGATTTGAGGGAAGCATTATCATGCAAAAATAACTCCTCACACCTGTTAACACCTTGTCGTGCCTGCTCTGTTATCCATTACCGCTCTGATGAGACGCCTAAGGTCACCCGCAAGTTTCTGAAATATCCCGGAACCTACGACAGGCTTGAGGCCATCAACTCTCATGGCAGATATAAAAAGAAAAAAAACGATAGAAAGATATTATCCTTGATTTTCCTCTTATTCGAGCCTTCCCTGCTCCCTCAACTGTAAGACAATTGAGGTAAGTGAATCTCGAGAATAGAAGAAGAGAATAGATAAGAAATTCCTCTATTTCCCGGAATCTTCCTATTCCTTTTCTTCATAAAGCCGAAATCTCCAAAAACAAAATTCAGTTGGATTAATTGGATTCTAATTCCAATTCCTTGTCTTTGTTCCATTACTTTTTGCAGATTTCAAAGTTGGGGTTTTCCCTTTTTGCGTCTCTTATTTTCTTTGACTTAATTCTTCTGATATTTAATAAATAAAATAGTTTTGGGTAAATACTTATTCGTTGATTATTTTTCATAATTTTATTTGCGTCCACCCTAAACAAGAAGTAATAAGCCACATATAGATCCTGAAAACTTAAATGTTTTATGTAATATATAGACCTAACGACTTAAAACTGTAAGCAAAAGTAACATACCGTATATAGACCCTGATTATTTAATGATGTATGCAAAGCAGAAATAACGAGTTATATAGAGACCCTGTGACTTAATGTTTTATGCAACAGAGGAGTAATATGCTATGTATGGACCCTGAAGACTCCATGTTGTTTGTAACCAAAAAATAACGCGATACGTATTGACTCAGGTAACTTGATGGTGTATGTAACAAAGAGGCAATTTGTGTAAAACGAAAAAAAAAAAGAAAGGTTGCATTGCAGGAGTGTTGCTTTGCATTGCGGCTGCGTCTGTCTGTCACTGAGGTGGGAGAAAATCAGTTTAGGAAGGGAGCTCTGACCTTTGTTGTCTGGGTTTAGTTGAAGTTTGCATTATGAATTCTGATGGGGTTAGAGAGAGAGAGAGAGAGAGAGAGAGAGAGAGAGAGAGAGAGAGAGAGAGAGAGAGAGAGAGAGAGAGAGAGAGAGAGAGATGGTCCACCAGGTTTTCTAATTGGTTTTCCGTTCCGTTTGAGAGTAAACAAAAGCTTCCCAGTCGAAATATGCGTCATATGATTTGAGGGTTTTCTGATGCACAAATCAGAATTCGTTTACCAGATTTTTTTAGGGTATTCCAATTCCTGTATTTCGGGGAATGTTACCGAAAAGGAATAATAGGGCTGGATATAGTGTATTTGTACAAAATATTTATGAAATGTTATTCTATTCATAAATACGTAGGAATTGTGTTTCTATTTAACTGTTGCATATTGCTAACACACACACATACACACACACACACACACACACACACACACACACACACACACATATATATATATATATATATATATATATATATATATATATATATATATATATATATATATATATATATATATATATATGTATGTATGTATGTATGTATATATATACATACATACATATATACATATATATATATATATATATATATATATATATATATATATATATATATATATATATATATATATATATATGTATATATATATATATATATATATATATATATATATATATATATATATATATATATATATATTATACATATATATATATATATATGTGTGTGTGTGTGTGTGTGTGTGTGTTTGAAATTTCCTTTAAGTTTCGCTTGATTATCAAGCTATCTATTTTTAGGTAGTAGGTTGGCCTGGGAACCGCCCACCCGTTGAGATAATACCGGTAGAGAGTTATTGGGTCTTGACTGGCCAGACAGCAGTACATTAGATAATTTTCTCTGGTTACGGTTCATTTCCCTTTTGCCTGCACACACACACACCGAATATTCTGGCCTATTAGTTACATATTCCCCTCTGTCCTCATACACCTGGCAACACTGGGATTACCAAACAATTCTTCTTACTGCACTGTAGTTGTTCAGTGACAAATTTCCTCTTGGTAAGGGTAAAAGAGACTATTTAGCTGTGGTAAGCAGCTCTTCTACGAGAAGGACACTCCAAAATAAAACCACTGTTCTCTAATCTTGGGTAGTGCCATAGCCTCTGTACCATGGACTTCCATTGACTTGGGTTAGAGTTCTCTTGCTTGAGGGTGCACTCGGGCACACTATTTTATCTTCATTCTCTTCATCTTGTTTTGTTAAAGTTTTTTATAGCTTATATAGGAGATATTTATTTTAATGTTGTTGCTCTTCTTAAAATATTTTATTTTTCCTCGTTTCCTTTACTCACTGGCTATTTTCCCTGTTACAGCCTCTGGGCTTATAGCATCCTGTTTTTCCAATTAGGGTTGTAGCTTAGGAAATAATAATAAATAATAATAATAATAATGTGGTTGAAGACACGAGTTATAGCTTATGCTTTCCGAAGCATTCATATGTATATTATAATAAAATCGCTCTGTTCAGTATATCAACAATAATAACAACAGCAAATGCAGCCGTTTCTAATCCACTGTAGGACAAAAGCCTCAGACATTTCAATTCATCTACTTAATTTATCATAAGGGATTTATGAACGATGTTAGATTCCTATTAAAGGAAAAATGTCTTAAATCGAAGATTACACAAACTTTGCGATGTAATCAGTAGAGGGATTTGAGAGGTGTTTGATTAGGATTAAAGTTTGTCAGACCGGAATGAATGTTATATATGAGGAATTATGTTATTCTACAGGAAAAGTAGATTCCCTTCTCCAGTACATAAACTCTTCTTTGCTTTCTTAGCGAGATCCTATTACCATTCATTTTTTTGGTTACCAATCTTTTTCATATTGGATTTACTTTATTATGTAATTTGGTTACCAACAGATTAGGATATACTTTTAGGGTATTAAAACTTTGCTAAAAGATACCGTTGCAGTAATGGGTTGAGTTACAAACAAATTTGGGTGCTACTATAGCGTGAGGTCTACCACAATATAGCGTGAGATCTACCTCCCGTTAGCACTATAGCGTGAGGTCTACTGCTGAGTTATTCGTTCCTCATAGATAAAACACATTTCATACATTTGTTTAAGCAATAAACACTTCATTTACACATATCTTAGAAATGACTTAAATAGATAATTGGATTTCTAATTACATTAAAAAAATGAATAAAGGTAAAAATAAACCTGTTATTATATGTTTCCATACATTTGTTCTAGCGATACACTCTTCGTACATCAAACATGTTATCATATATTTCCGTACATTTATTCTAGCGATACACTCTTCGTACATCAAACAGGTTATCATATATTTCCATACATTTATTCTAGCGATACACTCTTCCATCAAACAGGTTACTCTAGCGATACACACTTCGTACATCTTCTAAGAATGACACAAATAGATCATTGGATTTTTTTTCTCATCACCTTCCAGCAAAAATGATCAAGATGAGACTGGAACAGCTGACGACCAACACCTCGCATTCTCTTCAGAATCATCGTTTTAGCGTCCAACCACGATCGCTCAATTGATATTTCTTTTAGGCCGAGGGAAAAACTGATTTCAGAGCTCCATTTGCTTCTTTTTACATGGACAGGTCACGTGGACAGGTTACGTTTTTGATGGATTTGGGCAGTTCACATGTTCGATGGCTAGGTGTGGGCCTTTAGGACGCTGGTCATGCGGTAGACCTCACCCTCCACCTGGGTAGGCGACATGTGGCGGTAGACCTCACGCTATAGTAGCACCCAAATTTGCATGTGGTTTTACGTAACTTACTGGGTTTGGCATTTAGAATCCTTTACAGTTATTATCATTCTCGGGGAAGATTTGAAGTGATTTAATAGGATAATGATTGAAACGAGACTAGCAAATGTTACGATGGTAATTAATTTCCATAGAATACCATATCAAAACAATTTGAATTGATTTGATAAGTATGGGAATAACACTGAATAAGGATGAAAATAAAAGGACCGGACTTCACTGAGAATCATTGCTGGGAAATGAAGGTTACCCTGACATCAGACATCAGCGAGAGACATCACCCACCCGAGGAAATCACGTTTCTGCTCGAAATCCTCTTACGGAGGAAATCCGTTTACCTACAGAAAGTAGACCAGGGGGGGATTAATCACCACTTTGCCTGCAGGCAGTCACCTTTCCATGCCGTCCTCCCGCCTCCTGGTCGCCTGCAATCATCCCCTGCAAGCATATCAATGACGAGACATTGCCTTTGAAATACACAGTATCCTGAAAGGACAGGGAACAAATCACCAGATCTCACCAATCGACTGCTGTCGTCTTCTTCTTCTTCTTATTCGGAAGACTATCACGTAATCATACGAACAGAAGAATATCACGAAATCATACGAACGTATTTCCATTGGCTTCCTTTGTCCATGCTTGCTAATGCTTTCAAAATGGCCGAGACACTTTTGTCTGCCTGGGAGATTAATAACGGTGACTGTAACCCATTTTCGTCTTCCATTACGCCCTTCTGATACCATTAGTATGCCTTCAGTACCGGGCAAACAGATCATCATAACTGGACCAGATACGCAGCCAATACAGATAGGAGATGACCCTGAAGAGAGAGCAGTTTTTCCATGAAGAATCTGATGTTCTGATGACATCCTACATGACCACATGATACAAGAAGCTGATGCTGGACATCAGTCTATAAGAGCTGTTTCAGGGGCTACAGATCTAATCCTTTTAGTCCATCCTTTGTATGAAGAAAAAAGGGAATGGCCGGAAATATACCTCTTCTTATAGAATCATGATCATAAAACCATATTTTCAAAAATATAAACGAGGTAAGCATAGTGCATACAGACATCATGACAAACATTCTTGCTGTTCATGCACTTACTGGATGTGACAATTTCTTCCATTACTGGTGACAGCCTTTTGGAAGCTTAAAACGTTCATTACCTTTTGAAATTTGGTGATTTAATTGCCACAAAAAAAAAATAGATAGCAAAATCGTATCTACAGTACACATACATGCTGTATAACCATGGAAAAATAAATGACCCCGATATGTTGAGTGCAGAAATCTTTATCTGGAAAATTTCAGGTAAGTGGTAGGTTGCACCAAAGTTATGAAACCTTCCACCAACAAAGAAAAGCTTTGAAGCACACTACCAACGTGCTCAGTATCAACTGACACGGTAAAAAGCTGAAGATTTTGCATCCCCGGCAAAAATTATCTTAAAAGACTGAGTTCGGGAAGTAAAGAGATCAACAATAGTTTATTCTTCAAAGAAATTATGTTTTT
>NC_090738.1:104337784-104342784 GCF_036898095.1 Palaemon carinicauda
GTATATATATATATATGTATATATATATATATATATATATATATATATATATATATATATATATATATATATTACTTATCAGTCACAAAACTGCACGGTAACATATATTAAAGGGTAAAATCCACAGGAAACATGAAAGGAAAAGACCAGATACCAAGCTCTTTCTTGTATTACGTACACTTCTTTAGGGTACAAAGTGAAATAGAAAATAAAATCATACAATAAAGAAACCTACCAAAACTGAAATAAAAGCCACAAACAAGAAAAGCATCATCAATATACTAAAATAACTAATAGTCGTTAAAAATGAATAAACAATTGTAGTTTATGATAAAATACTAGCAATATAACAATCGTTAAACTAAACTAGCTGACAGACCTTTTGATGAATATCAGCGCTTAATTCTACAGAAATATATTGAAATCACGAAAATTGAAGCTCAAGAAGCTTTCCGAATTTTGAGGTGAAAAACGACGTTGTTTTCAAATACTTATTCCAGTATACTGGAAACATCTGCTAATGGATTATAGATATAGAAAACTGAGAACAGAGTGCCGAAGAGTGAGTAACCGATTAAGAACAAAACTAATAAAAGTGTTGATTGAGAACAGTGATTGGAATAAGCATGGTAGCCCTGATTTTGTATTGAATTTGTCAAGTAAACCTTCACAAGATAATGCTTATCATGCTCTAGGTTATGGTTTAAGTTTTTCTTTCTCTAAAGGAAATATTGATTATGTCGATTGTCGAAAACTCTTTTTGTAATCTGGAAAAAAAATGGCAATTTTGTCAAGTGAAGATGTAAACATTTGTAAAGGTATTGTTTATGGTGCTATGTCAAAACCAATATCAACTAGCATTCCAAAGCCTTTTATAAAGTGTTACAGTGAGTTAAAGAATGATAGTGATCTGCATATTACGAAGGCAGATAAGTCTAACGTGTTTGTAATAATGGATAAAGATGAGTATGTGGGAAAAGATGGATAATCTGTTGTCGGATAATGAGACTTATTCTGAAGAACTTGGAAATCCCTTAGAAACTATAAATAGTAATTTCAATAGGAAATTAAAATCCATCTTGAAAGGATATGAGGCATTCATTAAGCAATTTCTTCCCATGTGCCACATTACCGTATATGTACGGTCTTATCAAAACTCATAAAATTAATAACCCTTGTCAGGCCAATAATCAGTTCAGTTTGGTAGTGTTTGTTACAAATTGTCAAAGTGGTTAGTGCAAGTCCTCATGCCTATTGTTGGAAATATATCCCAATCGCATAATAAAGAATAATACAGATTTTGTTAACAAGTTGCTTAGTGCTCGCATTGATTTTAACTTTAAAGGGGAAAGTTTTGATGTGACGTCTTTATTTACGAAGGTTCCAGTTGACGATCTATTGACATTTCTATCCGACGAATTAAGTAAGCATGTTTTACCTTTATCTTATGAAAAAATCATTGAATTGATAAAATTATGTGTTAAAGACTGTAAGTTTGTTTTTAATGGAATTACTACCTACAAAAGTTTGGAATGGCAATGGCTAATCCCCTATCCCCAGTACTCAGTAACCTTTACATGGAATTTTTCGAAGTAAAACTGTTGCCAGCGATTTTGCCTAAAGGGGTTCTTTGGTTTCGTTATGTTGACGATATTTTTTGTGTTTGGCCTACATGTGAGAATCTAAATATTTTTTTGGAAAAAATTAATAGTTTAGTATACTCCATAAAATTCACTATTGATGAAGAGAATCATTGTAAATTGCCATTTTTAAATGTTTTAGTGCATAGAAATGATAGAGGCTTTGTTTTTTTATATTTACAGGAAACCTACTAATGTTTGCTCCCACATTCATTTTTATTCATATCATCAAACTAGTGTGAAAGTTTTTGTTTTTTCAAGTATGTTTTTAAGGGCTTTAAGGATTTGCAAGCCCCGAATTTATAGACGCAGAATTTCGTAGAATTAATGACATAGGAATTAAATTAAAATATCCTAAAGTTTAATTGACAAATCTCTACAGAAAGCTAGGCATATATTTCATTCCGACAAGAATAGGGAACCTTTTAAGAATGAGAATGTGCTGGCACTTCCATACAATGAAAACTTTGCTTATGTGAAAGATTTATTGAAAATATTCAAAGTAAATTAGTTTTTAAAAGTTCAGGAACGGTAAAGAATGTCCTAATAAATAATTCTCCAAATTATAATAGTGGCTTTATTTACATAATTCCATGTACTGGTTGTGACAAGAAATATGTTGGTCGAACCGGAAAATTGCTTAACAACCGAATTAAACAACATCGATATGCAGTTAGGACAGGACAAATGTCTAGTGCCTTGTTTGTCCAAATGAACGATTTTAACCATTGTATTGACTGGGAAAACTCCTCAGAGATTTTATTTTGTAAAAATCTTGTTAAAAGAAATATTATTGAATCTGCTTTTATTAAATATTTTAATAATCAAATTTTAAATCTCAGTTCTAGTTTTTTTAAACTAGACACTCCTCTTGGTAATGAAATTGTAAGGAAGTACAATGTAAACATTTAGTTTAACGATTGTTATATTACTAGTATTTTATTATAAACTACTATTGTTTATTCCTTTTAACGACTATTAGTTATTTTAGCATATTGATGATGCTTAGCTTGCTTGTGGCTTTCATTTCAGTTTTTGTAGGTTTCTTTATTGTATGATTTTATTTTCTATTTCACTTTGTACCCTGAAGAAGTGTACGTAATACACGAAAGCGCTTAGTACCTGGTCTTTTTCTTTCCGGTTTTCTGTGGATTTTGCCCTTTTATATATATATATATATATATATATATATATATATATATATATATATATATATATATATATATATATATATACATATACATATACATATACATATACATATACATATATATATATATATATATATATATATATATATATATATATATATATATATATATATATATATATATATATATATATATATATATAAAATACAATATATGTGCATGTATATATATATATATATATATATATATATATATATATATGTATATATATATGTATATATATATATATGTATATATATATATATATATATATATATATATATATATATATATATATATATATATATATATGTGTGTATATATATATATATATATATATATATAGAGAGAGAGAGAGAGAGAGAGAGAGAGAGGAGAGAGAGAGAGAGAGAGAGAGAGAGAGAGAGAGAGAGAACATTATATGATAAATCTACATATCTCCAAGTCAAGTAAAGTCAATGGTTCTGCCAGACTAAGGCAGAAAGAGAGATGATGCCGAGAGTGAGGTCAACTCAGCAATAAATACACAAGAAGAAGAAGAAGAAGAAGAAGAAGAAGAAGAAGAACAACAACAACAACAACAACAACATCAGTCTCGCTAAAGTTGGTCGAAGAACTTCTGGTAATTGGAGTAACTTGTATGGGATTAATCGAAGCAAAAAGGAATCTTCTACAGAGACGGTTACTCTTTCTCTATAATGGAACGTAAGTTTTATAATTCTTCTACTTTAGTATGGATAACAAAGAATAGACACAATACAAATAAATAAAATGAATAAATTATCCGTAGTAATGTTAGGGAAAGATGAATGATTAATCCTTTTTTTTATATATGGGTGATAATTGCTATTCATAAATAAATTCTAAAATATAAAAAAAAACTATATTGAAAAAGCACACGTAAACCATTGACCATAAAAAATCAGAAACAAAACAGTAAAACTATGTAAATAAATTTACACACAGCTCAAGTATTGACAGAGAATCATATTTCACAAGAATTTTTCAATGTTGAAAACAAGACATTTTGAAAGAGAGAGAGAGAGAGAGAGGAGAGAGAGAGAGAGAGAGGAGAGAGAGAGAGAGAGGAGAGAGAGGGAACGACGAATGCATCAATAAATATGCCTAACCCACATACTCACCAAGACACGCACAGTTATTTACCAAGTCAACGAAAAGATTTTCTTGAAACTCAGAGAGAGAGAGAGAGAGAGGAGTAGAGAGAGAGAGAGGAGAGAGAGGAGGAGAGAGAGAGAGAGAGAGAGAGAGAGAAACTCTTAATAACTCGAACTTGAAGTGAAATTTCCAACTTCCTTTGATCTCTGTAGTTTCACGAGAAATCTTCGGTAGCATTCCAGTTGCGAAAAATATCTTCAAACTTATCATGTTGCGGGGTCCTCGCACTTTTTGTTAAGCCAAAAGTTAGGAAGGAATTTGGTTATGCTTAGGGTGTTTTTGAGTAATCTGAGATTCATGGGCATTTTGTTGCAAAGTAAGAGAGATGGGGAAGTAAGCCCTTTATAACATGTGTGGTCTGAAAGAAAGAGCAAAATCTGATGAATGGGAGTAAGAGCGTTAGTTTAAAATGGCAAAAAAGGGGGACCTGACTGATTTCAATAATCACAAAGGCACAACACTTACGTCATTTTGTTATGAAAATATAGAGTATGCATATACTAAAGAGACTGGAGAGAAAGATTGATGCAAAGCTAAGATGAGCAAGTAGGATTTAGGAAAGGTAGAAGTTGCACTGACCTAATATTCATTTTAAGACATGTACAAAAATGCGTAAAATATAGAAATCCACTTGTGATGGTATTTGTGGACTATGAAAAAGCATTTGATAGTGTGCACTGGCCGAGTTTATGGGGAGTTTTGCGTTAATATGGAATTACTCTTAAATATATAAATCTGATTAAGTCTGTTCATCGAGCATAGCAAGTGCCAAACTAATGTTATTGGAGTCTATTACCAGTTAACAGCGAGTACCAGTTAACAGCAGAATAGTCCAAGAGAATGTGTTGTAACCTATGTTATTTATCCTCCTCATGAATTTTGTAATGCGTAGAACAGTCGGAGATGGTGGAGGAGAATCGGACTGGATTGGTGATTGGAATCTAGCAGATTTAGAATAGGCTGAGGATGCTGTCCTTGTTAGCAGAACACCACA
>NC_090738.1:104350284-104355284 GCF_036898095.1 Palaemon carinicauda
TATATATATATATATATATATATAATATATATATATATATATATATATATATATATATATATATATATATATATATACATATTTCTTTTTATGATTAGAGTCAGATCGACAATAGAACTCAGAATTAATGTGCATATTGCTTCCAAGTTAGTCTAATCTATACTCCTTTGCCCTATAATTTATGTTATTTTCTCTAATTTTCTTAATAAAAACCCCAGTATCCGGATACGCATAAGTAAGTTATATATGGAAGGTTGACTTCGTATATCTATTTATAAATATACATATCATCTATCTATTATTTCACAATCATTACTCCACTTACAGTACTTTTATGATTAATTTTTTTTTTTACCATAAAACAGAAAAAACTCTAAAGGGATAAACAACGACACAGTTTTTCAGAAAATTCAAATGTTGTGTTAATTATATTGATTAATGTTTATAAGACCACGCTCTCCATATACTGCCAAATTATGCAAAGCTATTGTTTTAAAACAATTTTCCATACTGGAAAAAATTTAAATGATTAAAAAACTATAGAAAACTAGCCTAGTTTCCTCACTTAAACGACATGGAACTGACATGATCGTCAACAGAGTCAAACATTGAACCAAACAGAAGATCGGGATGCCAGCGTACATTTTATAAATATTCAAAATGTATACTAAATAAAAAATGAAGCAATTACTCAAAATTGTCCATAAAATATACAATTCACAAAAATTGACACTTTTGAGTAATTACTCATTTTTTAATTTAGTATATAATTTGACTATATATCAAATGTACACTGGCGTCTAGAAATTCCGTTTTGGTCTACTATGTTGACGATGTCAGTTTCAGGTCGTTTAGTGAGGAGACCAGGCTAGCTTTTTTCATAATTCTATAGTTTTTATTTTTTTTATTTTCACTTTTCTCGCAAATGCTGAATTGTTTTACATCATGAAAAAGTATTAGGGGAAAACAATAGCTTTTCCATAATCAACACTGCGGTTTCCGCTGTCGGTAGACTCTAGTTACAGATCAAATAACTCCCTAATTATAAACACATACTACCGAAGGATAAAAGAAACAATTATTACATGATCTATCATTTTCTAATTAGAGAGAGAGAGAGAGAGAGAGAGAGAGAGAGAGAGAGAGAGAGAGAGAGAGAGAGAGAGAGAGAGAGAGAGAACCAATAAGGATAACTACAAATGTGCTGAATGAAAACTTCGGTAGCTTATAACACATTAGGGTTTATGTAATGCTGTATTAACACAGTATATAGAGGCTTTTAATAATACTCTGTTATTTGTAATTGGGCATATGCTTTTTTCATGAAAGATCTCTTTCTTCTGAACATCCCTCATCCTTCTCCTCTTCTATCCTATGTGGAATCACCATGACATTTGCCTCGTCCTTCCTAGTAGTCACAATGAAATAACAACACCGATTCTTTTTCTTTCTTTAAAGGAAATCTCATAATGTCCTTTTCTTTGCGATTCAGTCTCGGTACATTTTGTGCCTCCCTTCAACAATGAAGATCAACGACCATGTTGCGGGTCACTTCTCACACAAGGGCTTCTCTCTCTTGCTTGAACTACAGTGGCTAAACTTCTTCATCTCCCCAGAACGTGCTTACTGTCAGGAGTCCAAGAAACACCGTAGTTTCTCTCTTATCTGCTGGAGGATTGGAGGAGAGGATTGTTGTGCTTGTAGTTTATATTTGCATGTTGCGGCTTCTGAGAACAGGATGATGATATTTCTTATCTACAACTGACTGATAGTGTTGTTTATACTAATCGATGGGAGCACAGATATTTTTTTTTCCATAATATTTTTTAGACCTTTACTCGTTTCGAAATTTTTTTTTTCCTTTTAGTATTCCGCCATCTCACTGATCCATTATCGGTAATTTATCATTTAGAAATAATATATATATATATATATATATATATATATATATATATATATATTATATATATATATATATATATATATATATATATATATATATATATATATATATATATATATATATATATAATAAAGTCTTTAAGGTATTAGCTACCTAGCTTTCATCTCTTCCCTACGGCTGTTCAAGGGAGTGGGAAAATAAAACACATTGTATAGTTTCTGTATCTGTGTATGTATTTATGTATATTAGTGTATTCGGGTGTATAACAATGCGTTTTTACTCTAGAACTTTTGCATATATTTGACTTTTCTGTAGCATAAAGGTAAAGCAATTTTATAAAGGAGAGATGGGAGATTATATGTTCATTTTCGGATTTATATGTGTTACGTTTGAGTGACAGTTCAATTAAGCCTGATTGAGAGAGAGAGAGAGAGAGAGAGAGAGAGAGAGAGAGAGAGAGAGAGAGAGAGAGAGAGAGAGAGAGAGAGAGAGAGAGAGAGAGAGAGAGAATCCATAACTGAATTTTATGAGATCGGTGCCACAGCGGGTGATCAACTTCCGTATTATACACGTACTTCTAAAATACTTCATTACAAGCATCCTTACTTTATCCGATGCTTTCGTACTCCCTCCGTTGATGGAAAAACGTACGTAAAAATATGGAGAAAGTACGAGTATACATAAGTAAGTAGTACGGAGGATGCTTGTAATGTACGTCTGGTATCGTAGAAAGTACGCGGGGCGGCCTCCATTTTATGTGGCTAGGTTTACCTGATTTTGTATTGCTAAACTAAACTAAATTTTGCTCTTATTACAGGAGCGATTACTCTATAAAAAGGGAATATTTAACAACACGTAAGACGAAGAAATGGTCATGGGCAAGACATGTGATGAGAATGATAGACACTAGATGGACATTAAGAATAACTGAATGAGCTCCTATAAATTGTGAAAGAAGCCCGAGAAGGAAGAGAAGACGTTGGTCAGACGAATCAAGTAAGTTTACGGGTGTGGATTGGCATAAGGGGACCATAAGCAGACGCACGTTTAATGTTTCGAGGAGAAGGCAGGCGGTGATAGTTGAGAGAGAGTTGCCTCACCATATACGTTGGAACTTAGGCACTTAGGGCCTGCTCCCCAAGTTTCCAGACCAGATGGATCGTGTATAATTAAATCAATATGTATTAGACACAGGAATACACACTACTCGTCGTCATTTTCAGATGACCAAATATAACAGATCTAGGACTTCGAAGGAAATATGCTGACATAAAACTTCCCGAGTCTATAAAGCCTTGTGACCTGAGGACATTAAGATATTGATGGGGGAGACTATGCGACTCTCATAAAATCTTTAGTGGAATAAAAAAGTACTCTGCAATGGTGACATTTCAACAATAAACCCTCTTTCATAATGCCGTAAAAAGGGGTGCTTTTAATGATAGTTTTTCTTTAATGGTAAATAGAAAAATTCATGGTGAATTTTTTTTTCCTGATATTCTAATATGACATGAGGATTGGAGGATGCAGGTCTTGATTATATCCTTTAATATTTCAAGGGTTCTGTATTTGCGTATCTATTATTCTTTCGTCCTTTTTCATATTAATGCTAAATGGTATGTTAATTGGTACAGTTAATTTTCGGAAGCTTATGAATATCATTATTTGCGGAATTAGGTTAAGGTAATAGAGTTTCAACATTTATGTCAATAGTAATGAATTATGATAGTTTTTTCTACCATGCAGCAAGAAAAAGATTCAACTCCTATTCGATTGAGCTATGATACTTTTAATTGACGCATTTTCTGCAAACGTAGTAGAATCTGTAAACAAATAACACATATATTATATGTATATATATATATATATATATATATATATATATATATATATATATATATATATATATATATATATATATATATATATATATATATAATATATATATATATATTATATCCTAGGAGGACCCTGAAGCTGAGTAAATCAGTTGGAGTGATTGCTGCTGTGCATCAAAGCTGCTTTGAGGGTGCGATGACAGTGTTAAACCATTCTATTTGCAGCAAGGTTTTAGGCAGTTGTCTGACGTAGGTTAATGCCCAGGAGATTTTCTAATGATGTCCTCAATTGCAAGGTGAAAGTAAATGTAGTATGCTCATGGATACCAAATCTCGCTGTCCACCCTGAGAGTGAGGCAGAAGTACATGAGGAGGATGTTGCATTTTGCCAATTGGTTTTTTCCAGGACAACGAGTGGAACAGTCATCGATAAAAACAATAACAGTATCTTTTTTATGTGGGTAGGGGGTCTATTTACGTTGACGTGTATGAGCAAAATGATACTGATGTTAAGGAAAGGTAACTAACCCTGAATCGATGTGTAATTATACTTTTGAAGTTTGGCATGAAGTACAGGCACAAACCAATGGCACAAACCAATTACTTAGCATCCTTAGTAATACCATGCTAAGTAAATTTAGTCTTCAGTAGCTGTGCAGTAGATCTGCGTGAGGGATGTGAGAGGCCAGGGATCAAATCAAACACCTATTGACGCATGGCGGCAGGTATCCACGTGCGTGGTCTACCTGTAATAACGTCAAAGAGGAGTGTGGCATTGGAGGCGTCGAAAGCGACTTCTTCCCGATGGAGGGATATGCAAAATGTCCTGAAGAATTGGTACTTTGCATCTTTTTGTTGGGTTTCTGCCAAGGCATTATAATCCAATTCCAGATGGATGGCGACAAATGTGTTTCTTAACAGGGCATTTGCAACCGGATAAATTTTCCCAGGGACGAGTTGAAGGGTGCAATTATATTCAGTTACAGCTGATAGATAACGACGTTGACGTGCCGACCAGGCATTGCACTGACGAGTGAATGCGTGCACCAGGGGCATGTGGTCTATGTGAAGGATGACGGTGTACCCTCTGAGAAGTGGCAGAAGCAACGGTCAGCAAAAGGTATCACCAATAATTCATGGTTGGAGCTAGAGTAGGTCGATTCCACCTTGGACAGCCTTTTTACTGAAGAAGAACGATGGGCAGGGCAAGTACTTGACCACTTGCTCAACTACTGCACCAATAGCGTCATCACTGGCAT
>NC_090738.1:104362784-104365284 GCF_036898095.1 Palaemon carinicauda
GATCAGTGGGATTTGAGCTACCACAAACACATTTACATAGAGGAGTAACATTACCAATTCTCCAACTACTGCTAAAAGCTCCTCTTCTTGCTAACTTGCGCAAAATAACAGATAACTTTGAAGCTAAGAAATCTGCTGTCTTTATAAAAAACAAAGGAAAAATACCATTTGGGTCTACACCTCCATAAGCATCAAGGTCCACCAAAAGAGCTTCAATCTCACGAGATCGAAAAGCTAAACTAGTTGGCTTAGCCTCAGGAAAACAGGAATGAGGAAGTTCAAGTTTTTCATTACTCTGTTTACTGTCAAAAACCTCAGCCAAAAGGGTTGCCTTTCCCTTTGGACAGTGAGTGACTGAGCCATCTGGTTTAAGTAAAGGAGGAACTGTTGCATCTACACCAAAGAGTATAGATTTAAGGGTACACCACCATTTATGTTTCTGAGTTGTACCAAAAAGTGTTTCTTTTATGGTTGAATTGTACTCCTTTTCAGTTGAGGCATAAACTCTCTGAGCAAAAGCTCGAAGCTGAGTATAGTTGTTCCGGGTTAAATCTGATCTGTTACCCTTCCAAAGATGATAGGCCTCCGGTTTCTCCAAATAAGCACGTCTACAATCATCATTGAACCACGGTTTGTCCTTCACTCGATACCTTAGCACACGAGAAGGGATACGCCTATCAACTATGTTGACTAGATTCTCATTCAAAGGGACAACAGGATCTACACCATTATATAATTGTGACCAATTCAAGCACAAAAGATCATGTAAAATCCCATTCCAGTCTGCTTGGGATTTCATATAGATTCCTTGCTGATTACTTTAAGGATAATTATTTCCCTCCAGCAATTTTTCATAGATCCCTTAATAAGCTACTTAATCTGAAATTCAATCCAACCCCAATAGTCCACAATGTCCCCAAGCTCCGTATGTTTGCTAGATTTCCCTTTCTCCATAATAATGAATTTAGGAAAAAATGCATGAACCTATTCAGTGAGCAATTGCCTGCCCTTAATTTAAAACTAGTTCCCATAAACCCCCGAACCATCGGCTCACTCTTCCAAGTCAAGGATAAGATCAGCCCACTGTTTGCCTCCGGTGTCGTTTATAAGTATAATTGTCCCAGATGTGATCTTGGCACTTACATCGGTTGCACCAGGAGGCTGCTAAAAGTCCGAATTTCCTCTCATCAGGGAATTAGCTATAGAACGGGTTGTCGACTATCAAATCCAGAACAATCTAACATAAGAAATCACAGTAAAAGTTGCAAAACACACATAGATACCATTCATTTTAATATAATAGGAAAAACCCGACATATAGACGAACTAACCACCCTTGAATCAATAATGATTAAGCTAACTGTACCTTCTCTTAACCACCAGTCGTCTTCCACCCAATTGTTTATTGCCTAATTACCTGTTGTTTTTGTTTACACTCCCTTCCATAACAATTTTTCATGTCAGTTCTCCTTACGCTACCGCTGTGGTAGGTGTCTTGTTCGTTTTATTATTATTATTATTATTATTATTATTATTATTATTATTATTATTATTATTATTATTATTATTATTATATATTTTTCTATTATTATTATTATAATTATCATTGAATTAATTTTTTTTCTCTATATTCGCTCCAAGCCCTTTCACTTATTCTGTGTTTCTGTTTTTACTCTGTTTTTATTCTTAATTTATTAAAAAGCTTTTTAATTTTGGTATTGGTAAACGTTGTGTGCATCTTTTTACTTATACACAATTAACTTGTAATCGTTTCAGCCTGGAAAATGTATCAAGCTGATACGAAACGTCGGCGCAAATAAATGAATAAAAAAAAACAGAACGCGTCTCCCTACTTCAATATGTTTATGCTTGAGTAATTGCTCCTGTCTCCATACTTATATATATATATATATATATATATATATATATATATATATATATATATATATATATATATATATATATATATATATATATATATATATATATATATATCTTTATATATATATATATATATATATATATATATATATATATATATATATATATATATATATATATATATATATATATATATATATATATGTGTGTGTGTGTGTGTGTGCGTGCGTGTGAGTGTGTATGTGTGTGTGTGTGTGTGTGAGTGTGTGTGTGTTAAAATGTGATGAATACTTGTTGAAAACATCTCCCCGGACGAATAAAATATTAGCATCCAACTTTTACCGTTTTGTTATGGTAACAATTCAAACACACCTTAATAGACCATATATATATATATATATATATATATATATATATATATATATATATATATATATATATATATATATATATATATATAAATATATGTATATACACACATATATGTGTATATATATGTATATATATATTTCATATATTTATATATATATATATATATATATATATATATATATATATATATATATATATATATATATATATATATATATATATACACACATATATGTGTATATATATG
>NC_090738.1:104380422-104387922 GCF_036898095.1 Palaemon carinicauda
ACTACTCAAATATTCCGCCGGGACCCTAGGGAGTAAAGGGTTGGACAACCCCACCTGCAACATTTCTCTACATTTTCAAAGGCCTTACAATCATTCAAACTACCACTATCCGTGACATGATGGCCCCTTTCCACTACCACCATCATCATTCCACTGTTCACATCTATCTCTAAAACTAAAAAACCTTTCAAATTTCCTTCTGTTTAACAACCGACCTACTTAATTTTTCAGATCACCTACGGACCGAACAAGGGAAAGGCCCGTGGCAACGGGAATTGTTAGCTACGATACAACAACCAACCAACCAACGTATGAAAAATGTCAAATGTATTGAGTGGCACACAGACGCAGACAAGAGGATGCAGACACTAAGAGAGAGAGAGAGAGGAGAGAGAGAGAGAGAGAGAGAGAGAGAGGAGAGAGAGGAGAGAGAGAGAGAGAGAGAGAGAGACGGTCGATCACCTTTAGATTAGAAAATGCAGTTGTTCATATTAAACATATTTTATACAGAGGCTTACCCTCTCCAAATTCATTACGTAAATATTTCTTTGTATGGTATCTTATTATCATTTAGTCTATATTTGGCCCAGATATTTTTTCAAGTCTGGTTGTGTATGTGTGTGTGTGTGTATGTTCCTGCCTTTAATATGTCTAATTAGATATTTACGAAAAGATCAAGATTAATTAATATCAACTTGCCCACTTCTTCATTTCTCCTTTTGAAACAGAAATGTAGAAATGAAATCCACTTTTCATTATATTTGAAATCTTCTTAATAAAAGTCGTACATTAAGATGAATGAAAACAATCTGAACCAACTTTCAGATTCTCATCGCCCGATTTAAAGATCGCTCATGAATGACAGAGGAAATGGAATGTGACAATGCTCTACAGAGTGATCAGCGCCCAAGCCAGGCTCTCCTCCACCCAAGCTATGGCCAGGAACGGGCTAGACCAATCGCTGCTGATGATTCAGAAGGTAGACCTATACGTAGCCAAATATCCCAGATGGTGAGGTGGAGAGATTACGAGAAACTATTGAGCTTAATCGGGTCTTGAGCCCCAGTCCAGATGATCGCCAGGCAGGGACGATTCCGATAGGCCATCACATTCCAAAGATAACTTTCTTCAGACAAAATAAAAGAGAAATAGTTTGCAAGTAACTTACCATCTAACCCTGTCTTCTATAAAGAAACATGTGGCAAACAGTAGAAGAGATTGACGGAATGATGACATAATGGATTGAAAGTTGGAGAAATTCATGGATGAATTGAAAGGTAATGAAGAAATATGAAATATAGCTGAGGAGCATTCCGAGAGAAGATGGTGATAATAAGAGGCAATTGAAGAACTCTTGCACGGAACATATCATTATGCTCTATCTTCTTCATAATGTTCTAATGATAATCTTCACGATTCATCTTATTTAGGATAATAATAATAACAATAATAATAATAATAATAATAATAATAATAATAATAATAATAATAATAATAATAATAATAATAATAATACAGACTTACCTCATGAAGCCTCATTTGTTCTCACGGCCAATAAGCTTTCCATTTATGATAGATTTGACCAAAAGCATGAAAGAAAAATATTCATTGCATGGAACCCAGCTTGCAAATTATGCATAATTATATCCCACCAAAGAGATTAATTACGATTATTGGATATAGTATTTTCTGATATTTGGAAATATTTATTGTTGATGTGTAATGAACCTTGATGATTGTGGGTAATAATTATTTTTATTAAACGAACTAGTGGTAATGGAACTTACCTCTTAACTCAAATTTCATCTTGAAGAATACTATTCATTATTATCATATATATATATATATATATATATATATATATATATATATATATATATATATATATATATATATATATAATATATATATATATATATATATATATATAATATATATATATATATATATATATTATATATATGTATGTATATACATACATATATATATATATATATATATATATATATATATATTTATATATATATATATATATATATATATATATATATATACTATATATATATTATAGTGTGTATGTGTGTGTGTAATAAGTGTTGGTGGGTATGCTTTTGTGTATAATATGTTCATTTTCAACAACATGAATTAATTCCTTTTTAAAGATAATCATTTCTTTTTCAGGAACTATGATGATATCCATTATATTTTGTTCGGTTATTCTACTTATTACTGCAGAAATGGTAAAAAAAAAATTACTAAATAGAAATTAAAATACTTCAGTAAAAGGAAAAATTATATTTTTCTTTATCTAAATTTCTGACTTCTAGCTTTTTTGCAAAACATGAAAAAAAGAATTCCTTTGTGTATAAGAAGTAACCAGATAAAGAAAATATATAAACTGGTGATTTGATCAAAGCTCTGGATCTAGCAACTGACAATTCGTTCAGAGAATACTTCTCAATTTCGGAAAAACACATTTGTGATTTTGGCATTTTCATTAGTTATATTTAGAGTGTGCGTTTCAAAATTCGTGTTTAGTTTTGCCATGATCATTGCTTAAAATTTCCCGGAATACTGTTCATAAGAAAACTAAAACTATTAAACTTTTGAGTCATTCTTTTTTCCTGGAAAATAATGAAAATAGTCCTATGCATGATGTTCTATACGGAATGATTAGTTCTGTTAAAATTCAGAAGTTAAAATGGTATACTGTGAGGAAAAATTAGAAAAATAAAAAATCATCGTTTTTACAAAAGGTTAATTTCTCGGCATCACGAACTCTGTGGCATAAATGTTCAATGTCAGTCAAAATGACATAAAATTAATCTTTTTCTTTACCAAATTTTATTCATGGCTTACTTTATACGATTATTTATAAATGTCATTCAATAATTATTCCTTATTGCAATCTAGTATTATCAGACAGAGATTCGTTTATTTACACACGAATTTAATCAACTATTAATTTACCCCTAGTTACACCTATTTTCTTCATGGTTTACTTTCTGTAGATATTTCTATCTTTTTGAAATTTGTATATGGATTAAAAAACGTATTTCTTAACATACGAATTTAATTACCTTTGCCAATAGAAAATTCATGGTATCTATTTCCAGGTATTTACATTTCTTTTAATTTAAATTTCATTGCTAAAAATGCAACAATGAAAAAAAAAAAAAAAAAAAAAATTTAGTCCCTTTTCTCTATTATTGTTGTTGATACGGGAATATCTTTCTAGACAACAGAAGCAAGATACTACTGTTCACTAGCGAAAAATATTTCCCTTCATTTTTATCTTTGCCATATTTTCTTTCTTCGCCCCATAATTGACGGAAGTTATTGGCCATTAACTGCTTCCTTGCCCCTGTTCTTTTCATTTAATAGCCGATGCGCACACAACATAAATATGGGAGTATATTTTTGGAGATATTATTACCTTTTTTTTCATAAATTTCCGGGCTCAAAACTATTTATCTAGAGTTGCCCTCTGTCTTCACCTAAATCCAGTTTACATTTCTTCTCATATAGTTTATTTCCTTTACTTCCTTTCCTTACTGAGCTATTTTTCCCTGTTGGAGCATCCTGCTTTTCCAACTAGGATTATAGCTTGGCTAGTGATAATAATAATAATAATAATAATAATAATAATAATAATAATAATAATAAAAGTATCTTTATTTACGAATTAAGATAATTACGATGTATACCTTCTAATATTCTATCGCAATTACTCATAATACGAGGAATCGAACTGATAAAAATTAGGAATTTCTATTTCTGATATAATTTAATTATATGAAGTGTAAAGTAAATGATGAATGGAGAAGTATTTGATTAAAAGCTCAAGATAGAGACGACTGGGAAAATCTATATTTAATATATAAACTTAAAATCATATACTGACGCACAAATGATAATCATTAAAGACTAAATGACAATGACAGCCTTTTGACATCATCTATTGTGTAAAACAGAAAATCATTATGCAAATTCAAGCGTCTGTCTGTCTATCTGTCTGAAGACCTCTCCCCAACGGTGAAGAGTAGCGACATGACATTTGCACAAGTTTTTGGATGTCAATTGTACTATTTTTAGTTTAATCTTTGAAATTTTTATGACTTAATTCATTTTATTATATACTTACATTCATTTTCTACCGAAGCTGTATAGTAAACCCACACTGACAGTGAGGGTTCTACACCCTTATATTATTATTATTATTATTATTATTATTATTATTATTATTATTATTATTATTACTTGCTAAGCTACATCCCTGGTTGGAAAAGCAGGATGCTATAAGCCCGGGGGCCTCAACAGGGAAAATAGCCCAGTGAGGAAAGAAACATAGAAAAATCCAATATTTAAGAACAGTAACAACATTGAAATAAATATTTTTCTATATAAACTTTAAAAAACTTAACTAAACAAGAGGAAGAGAATTAAGCTAGAATAGTATGCCCAAGTGTACCCTCAAGCAAGAGAACTCTAACCCAAGACAGTGGAAGACCATGGTACAGAGGGTATGGCACTAACCAAGACTAGACAACGATGGTTTGATTTTGTAGTCCTTCTTCTAGAAGAGCTGCTCACAATAGCTAAGAGTCTCTTCTACCCTTACCAAAAGGAAAGTAGCCACTGAACAATTACAGTGCAGTCGTTAACCCCTTGAGAGAAGAAGAATTGTTTGGTAATTCCAGTCTTGTCAGGTGTGTGAGGGCAGAGAAGAATCTACAAAGAATAGGCCAGACTATTCGGTGTGTGTGTGAGCAAAGGGAAAATGAACCGTAAACAGGAAGAAGGGTCCAATGTAGTACTGCCTGGCCAATCAAAAAGACCCAATAACTTTCTAGCGGTAGCGTCTCTTAGGGTGGCTGGTGCCCTGGCCAACCTACTACTTATATTATCGATGCAATGCTTTTAACTTGGTCATTGAAAAGAAACACGTACTAATTCAAAGATTTCCACTAATTTTGAATTATTTGCAGTTTCCTTTTTTTTTCTTGTGCATCTTGCATTTGTCATCACAATGACTAAGGTATAAAGGTAATCGCTGAAAGTCACAGTCTTGAATTAGACTGAAGAGTTTTTCTCTTATAGACAGATGTATTGTATGTGGGAGATTTAAGTTTAAGGGATACCTTAACATACTCTATTAGAAAATCCAGTAATTTTAGTAGGATATTCTCAGTAAAAATATATATACTGTTCTTAGCTGTATTTCAGTAAAATAAAGGCGACCGTAGTTTGTTATTATATCTTATGGGTTGGTGACCGTAATATCACTCCTTGACGTCAATATATCCGTTTTTAAAACAGTAAATGTCTAGCAAATTTTATGCCAGGACTTTTACGGTTTTTCTTTTTTTAATTCAGATTTTCAACAGTGAAGTTAATCTTCACCGAGAATTAATGAGAGACTAAAACATTATATATAATTATGCCCACAAATAAATTTCTTATAAAAAGATGAATAAAATTGATTATCAGATATGTTTTAATCTATCCCGACCGAAGCTGATTAATATAGCTTGTTCTTAAATATAGCAAGTTTCAAGAAAAAGATAAAAAAAAAACCTTGTTTACAATTCCCTGAATACCTTGTGTAGAGATTCGACAAACAAAAGTTAGAACCAATTTAAAATCAATATTTTTCTTCAAATGCTTTAGACGACTTATATAAAAACGAATCACACTAACACAAGTGACGTTATTAATATTGATCAAAGTATTACTGATACACTTATGTCAACCTTTTCCTGTTCTTCAAAATTGACTTGTGGAGATTAAATGCAATGTATGAAAGTTTGATTTTTTTTCATATGAACTAAATGGTGACAAATGTGATTTGTAGAAGATATGATAAAATAGATAATGTAGGAGGAGCAATAAGTTAGAGAGTTTTGACATGGTCTGCTCATGTAGTATGAATAGAGGACGGTTAGAATGGTGAAAATTTCAAAACGACAGAAGTAGGAAAAAGAAAAAAACTTAGAAAGTCCAGTATAAAGGTTGTTATTAGAAAATTGGAAAAGCAGGATGTTATAAGCCCAATGGCTTATAGCATCCTGTCCAGTGAAGAAAGGAAATAAACAAATAAACAAACAACAAGAAAAGTAATGAACGATTAATATTAAATTAATAAATATAAATTAATATTAATATCAACTCTTTATTATTACTAGCCAAGCTAAAACCCTAGTTAGTATGCAGGATGCTATAAGCCCAAGGTCCTCAAAAGGGAAAAATAAACTTAAGCACTACATGACTCAGACTCTCAAAGGATGCTTCCTTCTTTCAAAGTAAATTACAGTAAATTACAATGAAATAGCATAGGAAGGAGAAAGGATTAATGAGGTAAAATCATTTAAATATTGAGGAACTATAATCTTCAATACAGGGTCTTTAGAATCAGAGTTTAGTGAAAGACTGAAAAAAAGAATATGGCTAGGTTAAGTACAATTTGAAAATCAAATCGCCTAAAATTTCAAGTAAAAATCACACTATATATCAGTTTAGTGAGATCGATGTCGCTCTGTGGACATGAGTCATGGTATGACAATGAAATAATCTCCAATAGATTTAGTAAATTTGAGAATAAAACCCTCAGAAGGATATTGGGAGTTAAATGGCAGGACAGATTAGAAATGAAACTATAGGAGAGGTTACTCGAGTGCAATATGTAGATGAGATCATGATGAGGGGTAGAAGGAGATGGTTTGAGGATGCTCTTCGCACTCCCCAAGAGAGATTAGTTCACCAAACGTTCAACTGGGCTCCACAAGGCATTAGAAGAATTGGAAGACCCAGGCCTACATGGCTCAAGACTATAAAGCGCGAAGTAGGAGGTGATGAGTGGAGACAGAGACGACTGGCGAAATCTAACCGAGGCCCTTTTTGTCAATAGCCGTAGGAGGAGATGATGATGATGATATATATATATATATATATATATATATATATATATATATATATATATATATATATATATATATATATATATATACATATATATATATATATATATATATAATATATATATATATATATATATATATATATATATATATATATATATGTATATATACGTATATATATATATATATATATATATATATATATATATATATATATATATATATATATATATATATATATATATATATACATATATAAATGTGTGTGTGTGTGTATATATTTATACATATGTGTGTATATGTGTGTGTGTACGCAGTCTTAACAGACAGGCTCAAACGACGGAAATGGCATCAAAAAAAGGTAATTATGATGAGCAGAGATCGCAACGACGCAATCAATGAGAGATGATCATCAACAACAGAACCGACTGGGAAGGAAAAACACATCCTCTTAATATCTACGATGGACGATATTAAGGGGTGATATATCTTCTCTCTCTCTCTCTCTCTCTCTCTCTCTCTCTCTCTCTCTCTCTCTCTCTCTCTCTCTCTCTCTCTCTCTCTCTCTACTCTTTATAAAGAA
>NC_090738.1:104392922-104395422 GCF_036898095.1 Palaemon carinicauda
AATCTAGAATACCCAGGAAATAAAAATTTATCTATCGTGCAAAGTAATATTGCAATATATAATTTTAAAAACTTATTTAGATATCGAGAGTAAAAACGATACATGGACTACGTCTGTGCTGAAGAATGATTGGTACTTGCCACAATAAATCACTATCATAAAACTATTATTGCCATATGATATATTTTACTTTGTAAAGAATATGCTGGAGAGCGTATGACGTCCTATGATTATATAGTCACGCCATACCTCGAAGTTAAAAGTCTTTAAGGTAACAGAAAGAACTATTTTTCAAACATAAAATTGCTGATCTTGGTTTTATTCTTGTCTTAATCTCGGAAAAATAATTTCTGTTTAAAACAAAGATTTCAGACTTCTGTTATGCTAATTCATTCTAATCTGGCTATCTAATTAGCATTAAATTAGTGTCTATCTGGATTTAATTCATGGTCCTTTTTATATTTAGATTTGTTAATTACTATCAAAGCTTTCATCTTGAATGCTATCTTCGATCAAAGATGCATTTATCCTTCTTCTATGGGAGTTTTTATCAAATTGATTAATCATCTTGCTTTTTTTAATCAAATTATTCACAGCATCGAGCCAATGAAACCAAACTACTATATACAGAAATGTTCATTGGTGGTTGTTTCGTGAGAATAAAAAAAAAAAAAAATTCACGTCCTTGTTCAGTTGAATAAAGAATGTCTGAACACGACGAATATCGGGACAATTACGCAATACACAGATTTCTCGACAATATCATTTGCAATTTAAAGACCTCTCTCTCTCTCTCTCTCTCTCTCTCTCTCTCTCTCTCTCTCTCTCTCTCTCTCATATATATATATATATATATATATATATATATATATATATATATATATATATATATATATATATATATATATATATCCAAATAAGCCATATATATTTTTGATACATTAATGTCTGGATTCTCTTAACGACCTCGGGATCAGAGCCCCAGGCGAAATCACACAAAGACAAGAGCTTGGCTCCGGCCGGGAATCGAACCCTGGTCGGCAAGCTTGTATAGACAGTGACTAAGCCACTTGGCCACGAAGAAATATAAAAGTCAATGACAATTCTTCTGTACTTATACCTGTCAAATTCAGGTATTTTGTACTTAGAATTGAAATCAACCCATCTTCACCATCGTAGCTAATTGGTAGTTTGTTACTTGGCATTCAATTAATGATAAATTTTGCACATTTTTACGTGTTTTTCATAAGCAACTTGTTAACAAATTCTGTATTATTCTTTATATTAAGAATAATACAGAATTTGATAACAAGTTGCTTAGTGCTCGCATTGATTTTAACTTTAAAATTATAAGTTTTGATGTAACGTCTTTATTTACGAAGGTTCCAGTTGACGATCTATTGACATTTTTATCCGAAGAATTAAGTAAGCATGTTTTACCTTTATCTTATGACAAAATTATTGAATTGATAAAATTATGTGTTAAAGACTGTAAATTTGTTTTTAATGGAAAGTACTACCTACAAAAGTTTGGAATGGCAATGGGTAATCCCCTATCCCCAGTACTCAGTAACCTTTACATGGAATTTTTCGAAGTAAAACTGTTGCCAGCGATTTTGCCTAAAGGGGTTCTTTGGTTTCGTTATGTTGACGATATTTTTTGTGTTTGGCCTACATATGAGAATCTAAATATTTTTTGGAAAAGTTAAATAGTTTAGTATACTCCATAAAATTCACTATTGAAGAAGAGAATTATTGTAAATTGCCATTTTTAGATGTTTTAGTGCATAGAAATAATAGAGGCTTTGTTTTTTATATTTACAGGAAACCTACTAATGTTTGCTCCCACATTCATTTTTATTCAAACCATCAAACTAGTGTAAAAGTTTCTGTTTTTTCAAGTATGTTTTTGAGGGCTTTAAGGATTTGCAGCCCGAATTTATAGACGCAGAATTTCGTAGAATTAATGACATAGGAATTAAATTAAAATATCCTAAAGTTTTAATTGACAAGTCTCTACAGAAAGCTAGGCATATATTTTATTCCGACAAGAATAGGGAACCTTTTAAGAATGAGAATGTGCTGGCACTTCCATACAATGAAAACTTTGCTTATATAAAAGATTTATTGAAAATATTCAAAGTAAATTTAGTTTTTAAAAGTTCAGGAACGGTAAAGAATGTCCTAATAAATATTCTCCAAATTGTAATAGTGGCTCTATTTACATAATTCCATGTACTGGTTGTGACAAGAAATATGTAGGTCAAACCGGAAAATTGCTTAACAACCGAATTAAACAACATCGTTATGCAGTTAGGACAGGACAAATGTCTAGTGCCTTGTTTGTCCACATGAACGATTTTAACCACTGTATTGACTGGGAAAGCTCCTCAGAGATTTTATTTTGTAAAAATCTTGTTAAAAGAAATATTATTGAATCTGCTTTTATTAAATATTTTAATAATCAAATTTTAAATCTCAGTTCTGGTCTTTTTAAACT
>NC_090738.1:104403903-104421403 GCF_036898095.1 Palaemon carinicauda
GCCCGCATATCGCATTTATTAAAATAAGTTTAGATTAGTTCTTCAATAAAGTGAGCATAACTTCTGCGACTAAGTTTCTTGGTGATTTATTATAATGAATGTTATGGAATGATTCACGCAAAATACAAAATATATAGTCTGGATTGATTTACGATTCCAAACATTTTGAACATTCATCAAACCTTGGCGACGTCGTTTTCGCTAAGGATTAATCTCAAAAGTTTCCCTGGAAGAAAATATTTTTCCTAATACTTATATCATCACTTTTAAGTCATGATTGAAGTAAAAAGAAGGTATATTCTGAAAATTACAATTATTGATATATTTCTTGTTTTGATTAAATTTTTTTTGTAAATATGAATATAAACATCAGTCTACGACAGTGTCTGTCTATCTATTTCTCTGTAACCTCTAAAATCTTTTTCATATTTTCTCCGGTTTGGAAATATATCAAATATTATTACAAATATATTAACAAAATATAGAAAAAAGTCCTTCATTATGTTTGAAAACATTCTACGCAAAACATAAATTAAAATGATTCTCTTGCCACGTTGTTATGAAAAAAAAAAAACACCAAAGAAATACATAAATGATAAAACAATATTCTTTCCCTTTTTCTATTATCATCATTTGAAGTCCCACTTGAAGTCAGGCTTCCATGATATTGGAAGCCAACTGAAAAGACAAAAGAAAATTATTACCAGTCAAATTATATTTTCAAATCTTTAGGGAATTCATATCGGCTTTTGTTGTGGAAAAGAAAGTTGTGAAGTGAAGTGGATTTCAGAGTTTTTAATATACGAATGCTTTTGAAATATGAAAAGGCTGAGACTTGACATTCTTTTGTTATCATAACCTTTTACATATACATCATCGTATTGACACACATATACACACATTTATATATACATACAATATATATATACATATATACATACATATATATATATATATATATATACAGTATATATATATACATATATATATATATATATATATATGTATATATATATATATATATATATATTTATATATATATATATATATATATATAAATATTTCAATATACATAAACGTATACATACATATACTATATATATATATATATACACACACACACACACATATATATATATATATATAATATATATATATGTATATATATATATATATTTATATATATATATATATATATATACAGATATATATATATATATATATATGTATGTGTGTGTGTGTGTGTGTTTGTGTGAGTATGTGTGTGTGTGTTTGTGTGTACGTGTATTTGTATATGTGCATGTGTATATGTGTTTGTGCGTGTTTTTTGCATGCATTGCTTAAAATTAATTTTTTTGTATATTCCATAATTCTCAGTACCTTTTCAAGTGATATTTAAGATGTGCTTTATTTTCATTTACACTTTGCTCTCTCCTTAAAGTTTACGTTTCTCATTTCCTCAGGAAATGCACTTATGTTCTGTTTTCAAAACCTAAGTTCTGTTTTACCTGAAAACTTTAACATTTTTTTTTTAATCTTTTTATTACATTCGATATTTTCCATTCATAATTGGAGTTTTTAAATTTTTTATATTTTTCATATTAAAGATTTATTTTAATCATATTATTGTTTTTAAACTTCTTCGTAATTTTCCTTATTGTTCTTACACTTCTTGTAGTTTTCCTTATTGTTCTCAAACTTCCTGTAATTTTCCTTTATGTTCCTAAACTTCTTTTTTTTTCCTAATTTCCTTCCCTTACTGGGTTCTTTTCCCTGTTGGGGCCTTAGGCTTATAGCACCCTGCTTTTCCAAGCTTAGTAGGTAATTATAATAATAGTATGAATGAGCACCTGTATGTTCGTCTGTTTAATCATGATAAGTGCAATCAGGATACCACATAACATGAAACGAAAATAATAGTTTGGGTTATAAGGTCCTCAAGAGTTATAAAGCCACCACATTTTTTACCTTACTGGCGAAGCATATTTAATTATAGAGCAAAACGATATCTTAGTGGTCCACTATTGTTTTGATTGAGTGTGATGATAGATGATAGACGATGTAAACCATAAAAATCTAAACAATATTGTATACAAATAATAAAATCACAAATTTTTGCAATTTTTTAAATATAAACTAAAATGCAGCAAATATTTCTTGACATTGAAAAAATAAACAGAAAATTTTCATGGATTTAAACAATATAAGAAAAATGGTTAGTAGAATAAATAATTCTTAAAAAAAAATATCTAGAATGAATAGTATGACTTTTTTGACGCAAGAAGGGCTAAAGAAAAGCCGCTCCTCGTGAGAAACATAAACAGTGAGAAGAAAGTGAGAGACACTTCATTCCCACAGATCGATTGGCATCAATGGCGCTGAAGAGTTTTCCGAATGACAAAGTGGGACTCGAGTCATGATGAGTTTCGGAAATATTCAACAGCGTCTTGATTTCGAGAATCTTCATCTGGCAACCTCTGCAATACAAATGTTTTATCATTCATATTTTGGTTTCGGTTTACCGAATGGAACTTTCTATGTGCCGTGGGCGTTTTTCTTTCCGTTTTTATCATCTGCAAAAGCTTTGTTCTCATTTATGAGATAAAAACGCTAGGCATGAATTTAAACTTTTTTTTTTTTAGTTTTTCTATGATTTAGACAAATTGTTTTTAAGTTACTACTACTACTACTACTACTACTACTACTACTACTACTACTACTACTAAATAATAATAATAATAATAATAATAATAATAATAATAATAGTAATAATAATAATAATAATAATAACAATAATAATAATTACTGTCATTGTTTAGATATATGAATGAATTAAGACGGATAAGTATATTGAAATAAGTTTGTCTTGTCGAATCAAGGTATTTGCAGATTTCCTTAGGTAAACTGTGAATATTATTAACATTTAAAATTTTCCGTTCCAACACATCGTTCCTACTTCCACTTACATCCTGGAACCGGTGGCCACCTATGACTAGCACAAGTCGATGGCATAGACGCCCAAACTGACAAGACTGTATTAAATGATGGAGATCAATGCAGACCTAGGAGAAGATAAGATATAATCCTCTCTCTCTCTCTCTCTCTCTCTCTCTCTCTCTCTCTCTCTCTCAACTAGAAACCAGAAGTTCCTGAGCTTGTACTAAGGAAAATATATCGGGGAGAGAGACGTCATATGGCAGTCTCCTTGCTCGTTAGATTATGCCAGCCGTCTCTATCTTGAGCTTTCAATTGAATACTTCTGAATTCATCATCTATTAATTTGCGCTTCATAGTTCTCAGCTATGTAGACCTTGGTCCTCCAACTCTTCTAGTGCCTTTTTAATCCCAACTGAACGTTTGGTGAACTAATCTCACCTGGGGAGGGCGAAGAGCATTCCCAAACCATCTCCATCTACCGTTCATAATGATCTCATCCACAAATGGCACTCGAGTAATCTCTCATATAGTTTCTTTTCTAATCCTGCCCTGCCATTTAACTCCCAATATCTATATGAGGGCTTTATTTTAAAATTTACTAAATGTATTGGAGATTGTTTCATTGTCAAACCATGACTCATGTCCATAGAGTAACACCGATCTCACTAAACTGATTTATAGTCTTATTTTTACATGCAATCTCAGGCGATTTGATTTCAGATTTTACTTAACCTGGCCATTGACATATTTGCTTTTTTCAATCTTTCACTAACCTCTAATCTTAAAGACACTGTATTGGAGATCATAGTTCCTAAATACTTAAAAGGATTCTACCTCATTAATCCTTTCTTCTTCTAATGACATGTCATCTTCTACTGCATACTCCGTTCTCATCATCTCTGTCTTTTTTCTATTTATATTCTGCCGACGATAAATAGTGTGTGTATGATTATCTGTGCGTCCATGATAATAGTTGTTTATTTTTCTATTTGCTCTCTATTCATTCTATCAAATTTTTTGTTTACTTATTTTATTTTTCCTTTAGAAATGATATATATTTCTTTATTTTTAAACTCAAATATGTCTTTATAATATCTACCTATTCTTGAAGATAGTTTCCTACACATTTATCTTGACAATTCCTTATTAATTAAGATATTTATCAAATCAATTGATATGACTATATATTTACCTCATATGTAGTCTTTTTTACTATAAATTGAGGTTGAAATAATCAAAATTAAAAATTATGGTTCATACCTACTGGTCTAATTGAATACGCTCTCTTACTAGTACAGCGGCATAGCAGACCAATTGTTCAAATTGGTCTAAAAGCACCAAAATTGGCACACATGTAGATTAATATATTCTAAACATTTTTGGATATGGAGGCATTCAAGATTAGCCCTTAGGAAGATATGGCGGCCATTGTTCAAAATGGCCGCCATTTAACATTAGCGTCATTACATAGACTTCATTATGTGTCGTTAGTTTGGTGCTAGATGGGCCAAAATTCCCTTTTTTTACATCAGAATTAACATCAATAAATGTTTAACAGATATTTAGATGAATCTTCTCAAAAATGGCCCCCAAACTGGCCGCCATTTTGTGGAAAAAGTGGACATTTGATGAAGATTTCAATACTCAATGACATAATACCTCTAATAACTAGTACCTGATTTCAGGAACACACTTTAATTGCTCAAGTTGCTTTTTTATTTCAAATTGCTGGCAAAATTGCTAGTCAAAATAATACACAGAGTACGGGAAGTTTACAGTATGGTCAGATTGTAGTTATATAGTCGACCAAAAGCCCAGTCTCTAGGCACAGTACTTGTGTAATCCTGCAGTACATACATGTAATGCAATAACGTAGATTTTGCCACACTATGTTAATTATGATTCCGAACTTTTCAAATCTGGTCACCAGAATTATGAATGTCTACAGATCATAATGTTGGTTAGCAAGTTTTCTGTCCCAATCTACTGGCATTCGCCTTCACAGAAACATAGACCAGTGCATTGCAGTGAAGCGTTCTTGCACTTGCAGCGGTTTTTGCAGCCTTTCTTGCATCCGCAAGACACCAGCTCATAGCAGGCCTTGGATGCCTCAGGGAGTGTGGTCCAGAGTGGTGTGTAGAGCCCATCATCACTCCGATGCCAGCCCCAGTCTGTTGGTGGAGGGAGCACGGGCGTTGGTACCAATTCCTGGCCCCAGACATGACCACCCTGAAGGGCAGATCTCTTCACATGCTGCTCCAGAGCAGCGTAGGTTGGCGGGATGTTCTGAACAGAGTTCGTCTTTGCAAAGAGCTGCTTTCTCGCCTTGTTGACGTCCTTGCATTTGCTTGTGCGGTCATACAGGAGTATGACAAACCTCTCGATGACATGCATTGTATCCTCTTGGATGCTTGTGGGTGCATTTGCGAGACTCAGCAGGGCATCAGTGAGTTGGGTGTTGAAAAAGCGAGATTCCTGTTCCATGGAATGAATTCTTGGCTGTGGTGGCACTTGGGTTGTGGTCAATGTTGTCCACAGCCGCAGTTGTGAACACATTGCTACGCAGGGTAGGCGGGCAGACCACTTCCTCTATGCGGTACAGCTGAGACACGCTGTTTCCCATCTGGGCAGAAAGACGTAGGACTCTGTCATATGAGATGCTTAGGCCCAGAGAGAAGAGCTTGTCCACAAGTCCTCTCTTGCGTGTTTCAGCATACAGCATCAGCCCAACATAGGTTGGAAGAGGAGTTTCTTGAGACGTACTGTGTCTGACAGCTGGAGGCTCCTGTGTCTTGGTTGCTCCCTGCTTCCGACTTTGCTTGACACTGTTGAACTTGAGAAGCTGCGCAATGGAAAGAGCTGCTTGTGTTGAAGAGGAATGGCTTTGATTCTTGATGGTGGGGCCATCCAGCACCATATTTACCATTGCAACTAGTACGTTTGGCACAGAGTCCTCCTGACAGCCGCCCGGGAATGATCCACGGAATTGGTAAGTGACTTCAAACATATATCGACGAACTATCTGTGCAGCACGCGCAAGGTGAACTGCCTCAGTGTCACAGTCTTGCTCGCAGGCTTTGCCTAGCGCTTCACCAATGTCTTCATCAAACGCTAGTAAAACATCTCGGCCTTTGCTGTGGGATCTCAGGCCTGGTATCTGGGCTAACAGGCGCTCTTTCAGCCTTGTGCTATTAACTTTCTGGCACAAAACAACCCCGAGCTGTTCCATTCTTGTTGTGTATAGCTTTACAAGTTCTGCGAGTCTGAAGACTGGGGTGGTGCCCTCTTCTAGGTGGGTTTCCTCGATATACAGGACCAGTTCAGCCAGTACGATTCTTGACATTACACCTTCATGGTCAGTTTTCTGCTCGGCTTCTACAGTGGTCTTTGCACGATAGTAAAGAGCCAACAAACACTTGGAATGGTACTTGGCCTCCAGAGCCACCATATCACCCATGCTGAGCCTGGCTATGAGTTCATTGTCCCCAACTTGCGCTGCACACTTCCGTACGCGTGTGTCCACCTGGAAGGTTGTTACTTCATGTAGGGTCTCTGTGCCAGACTTTCCACAGAAAAAGCAGGAGGTGCCGCTGGTAGTGGCTTCTGAAGAGTGTGTTCTGGCGCGCTTAGCCTGGACATTGTCAGTACTATCAAATGCTGAGCTGCTTGCGATGCGTCTCTTCTCTGCTCTTCGTAGCATTGTGTTATTGTATTTGAGCATACATGTTTTATGCCACTTGGCCTGGTGGGCAACCATTGTCGCCTCAACACCTTGTCCTTCATCTAGTCTCTGTAACTGAACAGTTCTTGGCAGTTCTCCGAGTTCATCAAATTTGACCAAGTTTGCAGCCATTGTCGTGTATCCACTCCCAGGGTCTCGGCGTTTAGACAGTACTGGGCAGACAAGTGACTCTGTTGTCTCCTCTTGACATACAAGACACAGCTTCCAGTTTGTCTCAGGAGGTGTTGTGGGAGTACGTTGCTCAAAAGTATCGACCAGTTGGAACTTCTTTGCCATGGCTGCAGTCTGGAACAACGCGTCTCTGATGTCAGGTGGTGCTGCTGCTGCCTCACCTGCAAAGACACAAAACACCACCATGTTACCACAAGTTACTACTACAAGCACCATGACTATCAACACTATACTATTACTGCAGCCGCCGTCACTGCCACCAACGCTGCCGCTGCAAAGTAAAATTCATTTTCTTGTGAAATGGTAGCCAAATTATTTGGTAAGCACAGAAGTATGTGTAATTGTACAATACTTATCACCTCTAGCACACTTATCACCTTTAGCATCCACAAAAAGACAAATTATGGTACATATTCAATGACGCTAACGGTAAATAGCGGCCATTTTGAAAAATGGCCGCCAAATGTGCTACGGGGAGAATCTTGAATGCCTCCATATCCAAAATTGTTCAGAATGTATTAATCCACATGTGTGCCAATTTTGGTGCTTTTAGAACAATTTGAACAATTGGTTTCATATTTCTTACTATGCCGCTGGGCTATACAATGAAAATAATATTGTATCCTTGGAATTTCCGATTGTACGATATTTAAATAAAATATATAATATGAAGCAGAGTTGGGATCTCGAAATCTATGCAGCTTATTTGCATTCCAAACATCACTGACCTAAAATGTATTTTCTTAAATGTTTCTTTCTCTTTCTAATTAATGACTTATCTAGTTTTTCTTGAAAAGAGATAAATTAGTTCTCGATTCTTTTGTCTATATGGCTATCGATTCGTAGATTTGTCTATATATCAATATCGATATTTCTTCATTATAGTAAACTAGTTTATGTTTTTTACTTTCTCCGTACATTATGATTTTCGTTTTATTCGTATTCTTGGCAACGTGATATTAGACGATATAAATTCCCCCCCCTCTCTCTCTCTCTCTCTCATCTCTCTCTCTCTCTCTCTCTCTCTCTCTCTCTGCCAGCTCATCTAAGAAACACATCAGGAGTGAGCGTAGAAATGTTTAAGAAAAGCTCGATAAATATCTAAGATGCATCTAAGATCATCCAAGACTGGAAGATGCAAAATACACTGGAAGATGCATTTACAACTCTCTGGTGGATATACGAGGTGCTTCACACAGAGGGACCTTGGGGAACCCAAACATAGAATGAGGCAATAAGGTAAGGCTCTCTCTCGCACACACGTATATATATATATATATATATACACACACACATATATATATATATATATACACTGATACATATACATATATATATATATATATATATATCCATACATATATATATATATATATGTGTGTGTATGTATATATATATATATATATATATACACACACTATATGTATATATATATATATATATATATGTGTGTGTGTGTGTGTGTGTGTGTGTGATGAATTTTCACATTTTTACGTGTTTTTCATATTCAAATAATCCATATAAATTTTTTATACATTAATGTCTGGATTCTCTCAACGACCTCGGGATCAGAGCCCCAGGCGAAATCACACAAAGACAAGAGCTTGGATCCGGCCGGGAATCGAACCCTGGTCGGCAAGCTTGTCACTATCTATATACATACATTTTCGTGTGTCTACATTGAAAACACGTCTTCATATTTACACAGGTAAATCAGTGAATGAACTTGAAAAATTTGAATTTTTATTGATAAAATATGCTCAAAATATATTCTTGTTTTTACTTTTTATTTTAAATCATTGAACCATTAACGCCTGGTGATAAAATATTTTCTTTTCAGTTAATAAAGTTAGAATTAAGAATATTTCTTTGGGGAATGTTGAATATGTATTTATCTCTTGATATTATATAAGGAAAACTAGAAAAAAAATATTATTTCTCAATGCCTACAAGCAATTGAACTTAGTTACTTTTTATTTTATTATCAGACCAAAACACTCGTACATGGATGCATACAATATTTGATAGTATTTGTATGAATTAAATATAACATCAATATTATTGTTTACTATAATGATTTATATGATTTACTTTTTCATATAGAAATATTTCATTTGAATGATCTAATTTCTATTATTTTTTTTTTTTGCACGAAAATTTTCGATCCTTGCAATTGTTTGCATAAAACTAATCAATCTATTTAATAATTCGTAGGCAAATACTTTTATACATTATATTTAATCCGATATTTTTAATAGCAATCAACAAATTCTGGTTATATTATTTCCTACTGAGAGAAATTTAAGGTTAATTTGAAATAAATTTTAATCATTGTCAAGTACGAATATAGATCTCTTAATTTTATCTTTTTATAAAAGTACAACTTGTTGATGATAGTTTAGAATATATATATATATATATATATATATATATAAATATATATATATATATATATATATATATATATTATATTCCAGCAGTTTTATTTTATCTAACTAATATCTTGAAGACCATCATTTTGTGCATACTTCATTGAACAGTGAACATATTTCACTCCAATTCAATACGATGAAATTTCTTTAAAATTCAGCCCAACATCCTGAATCAATTATTTCCTTCCCGTATTTATTTGGGCAGAAGATTTTCAAAACTGTTCGCCTAAAAGCTGTAAACGTTCTTTTCTGTACACTGGAAATTGAAGGAAAAGCTGAAGATAAAAAACTATTCTTCTGTATATTTCACCGTTCAAAGATATCGTACCTTTGATTTATACATTTTCATGAACAATTGATACAGTATATTACCAGAAAAGAACAATGGGCAAGGTACATTTAGCCTCTGGTGTATAATATTAAAAGTGTAATATTAATGGTAAGGCAGGAAATAGTGGTTGATTTTTTTTAATTCATAAAGAATGTCATTCTCTCTATTGGTATCTCAAAAATGGAAGTCAAGATAACACTAGAGTTCATTATTTCCATTTGAAAATTAAAATTAACCCAAGTGTTATAGGTGTGGTAAAACTGATCATTTTTCATACGAAGCAAAAAAATGCCCTGCTACTGGACAAACATGCCAGAATTGCAGAAGATGGGTCATTTTGCAACTGCTTGTAGATTCCCTAAACAGTACACAAAGAAAATAAATGCTACAGTTGATACTATATGTCAAAAGAATAATGCGGAAAATGTTCATGATAATCAGGTTAGGTCAGAAACTGCTTTTGCGTTTCGCATAAATTCCGTCAACAAAGGTGCAAAGAAACATATCATGATAGAAGTAGTCATAAATGGTAAACCTATTTGGATGCAAGTTGACACGGCAGCCGATGTATAAATTATGTCTGAGAAAACGGCTAAAAGCATTCCTAATTTTTCATTAGCGAGTACAAATAGAATTTTGAAAGGTTATAATGGTTTTGATATGCATGTAATAGGTGCTTCGAACGTAGAAGTACGGTAAAAAGAACAGATATGAGAGAGAATGCCATTTACAGTAGTGAAAGGTAATGGACAAGCTTTGCTATGTTTAGATTGGCTACAATATTTGAAGTTAGATTGGCCTAGTATTTTGAAGGTTGCAGGTAGTCAAGATGAAGACAAAAATTAATGTCTGTGGATAATATCATATCAGAGTTTCAAGAAGAATTTGAAGATAAAGTAGGTACAGTAAAGAATGCAAAGGCAATTCTAGTTTTGAAACCTGACAGTTCTCCCAGATTTTTTGCTCCGAGACCAGTACCATATGCATTGAAAAGTACAGTTGAAACAGAAATCAAGAGTTTAGAAAATGAAGGTTCCTGGGAAAAGGTTAGAAATTCAGATTAAGTTACACCATTATTTCCTATTGTGAAGGAAAGTGGACAGGTCAGGTTATGTGGAGATTACAAAGTAACGTAGAATCCATACTGCAAGTAGCTCAACATCCATTACCAAATCCGAAAGACATGTTTGCAACTATGTCAGGATGCAGTCCTTTTTCTAAATTAGATTTAAGACAAGATTTTCAACAGCATCCCATGGATGAAACTTCAAAAGAATTATGTACAGTAATTACATCCTTAGGTTTGTTAAGACCAAAGATATTACCTTATGGAGTTACAAGTAGTCCAGCTATAAGGCAATAAACTATGGATAAGATTTTTTCAGGAATGCAAGGAGTATTCATTTTTATAGATGATATTTCAATTGCTGGTAAAGACACAAGAGAACATAGAAAAAGATTGCGAACAGTTCTGAAGAAGTTGAAGGAACATAATGTTAGAGTAAATAAGAGCAAATGTATTTTAGAAGTGATTCAGTGGAATACTTAGGTTTTGTAATTATTGGCAAAGGTATTCACAAAACTAAAGAGAAGATTAAAGCTGTACAATCAACAAAAGTGCCAGAAAATGTTAAGGAATTACAATTATTTTTAGGTTTAGTAAAATTTTATGGGAATTTCATTCAGAATTTGTCTACAATTGCGGATCCATTATATAATCTGTTAAATATGGTGTAGAATGGAAGTGGACAAAAGAGTGTCAGGAATCATTTGAAAGAATCAAACAGGAAATAACATCACCTACATTTCTAGCACATTATCAAATGGATTTAACAGTTAAATTAGTATATGATGCATCAAACATAGGTTTAGGTGCAGTATTATCTCATGTAATGCCAGATGGAACAGAAAAAAACAATTGCATTCACTTCTAGAGTATTGAACAAGGAAGAAAGGAATTACTCACAAATAGAGAAAGAAGGTTTAGTATTAGTTTACTGAGTTAAAAAATCCATATGTATCTTTATGGTAAGAAAAAGTTCAAACTTGTTACAAATCATAAACCTTTATTAGCAATATTGGGTCTAAAAGAAAGTTTACCCACGTTGGTAGCTGCAAGACTACAACGTGGGAAATTACGTTAGCTGCTTACCACTATGATATAGAATACCGTCCAACATCAAACATGGGTAATGCAGATGCTTTATCCAGATTACCCATAGACAAAGCTCCAGAGGAGTATGATGACAGTGTTCTGTTAATTTCTGTATATGATATACCCATAACTGCAAAAGATCTAGCACACAGTACCAAGAGAGACCCAAAACTTAGTAAGGTTTTAGAAAGTTTAATGACATGTTGGGACTTATGTGGAAAAGAGGAAAATTGTAAATCCTATGAGGATATATGGTATGAACTGAGTATAACACAAGAAATAGTGATGAGAGGTTCAAGGGGAGTTAATCCTAATTCACTGAGAAATAAGGTTTTGTCTGAAATACATGCTGATCACCAAGGTATTGTAAGGTCAAAGTCAATTGCAAGAACTTTTTTATGGTGACCAGGTGTAGATAAAGATGTGGAATCGAATATAAAGAATTGTATGAATTGTGTTATGTAACAGAACATTCCTCTATTTGCTAGAATGCACCCAGGTATCCATGGGAAAGAGTTCATATAGATTTTGCAGGTCCTTTTTTGAATTACTTGTTTTTGATAGTAGTAGATACAGTAAGTGGCCAGAAATCATACCTATGAAGACAACAACGTCTTACGCCACTATATAAGAGTTAATGCAAATTTTTTCTACACATGGTATTCCAGAAAGAATTGTTACTGATAATGGTCACCAATTTACCTCACAAGAGTTTAAAGAATTTTGTAATGTCATTGGTATAAAACATACATTTTCATCAACATATGATCCATATACCAATGGAGAGACTGAAAGATTCGTCCAAACATTTAAACACAATATGAAGTGTAGAAAAGCAAATTCAGGTAACATATTTTTGCAAAAAAGGCGTGACACCCTCAAATTTGTTGATGTGGAGGAGGATAATGTAAGTCAGATTTGTTGTATTGAAGTTTGCAAATTGATTTAGAAGATAAAGGGTATAAACAAGTAGTAAAGCTTCCTAATGTAAGAAATTTTTTACCTTTATCTGAAGTCATGGTAAGATCGTAAAACACTCCAAAGTAGTGGGTACCAGGAGATATTGTAAGAGAGATAGGAAATTTACATTATGATCTTCGTGTTGGTGATAATATTTTAAAACGTCATGTTGATCAATTACAGCCGTTAAACAGAAAGACAGTAGAGCATGTGAATGTTAGAGATGAGAAACATAAAGAAGTAGTTAGATCAAATGAGACAAATATTAACCAAGATGGTCCAACATCAAATGTAGATTCAGAACCAATTCATGTACCAGTACAAGATGAGGTTAAAGTGCTTCCTAATAGGATTAATAGAGGAAAGCCCCCTGAGAGATTAGACTTATAAAGATTTTTACAATGACAAGTTGAGGGGAGGAGACTGTTATGTATTATTGTAATAATGTACTATATTATTTCGAGTTTTATATATATTGCGCAACATTGCATCATATTGCATGGATAAAACATGTTATGCTTTGTCTATAAGTGAAATGATTTATTTTGATATTAGGATTCAAGCATTTATTAATTACCTCAAAGATAGGAATATGATTCTTTATAGTTTTGTACTGGAGTAGTATTTAAGTCATTTGAGAGCGATGCTCTTTTGTTGTTTGTCAATGTTTGGTTTGTCATATTGTTTATGACGCTCCACACACTTGGGAGTTGGCTGTCACAGAACAATGCAGTCACAAGATATTAAACTTGTTTTTTTAAGAATAATATGATTCTTTATAGTTTTGTACTGGAGTAGGATTTAAGTCTTTTGAGAGCGGTGCTCTTTTGTTGTTTGTCAATGTTTGGTTTGTCATATTGTTTATGACGCTCCACACACTTGGGAGTTGGCTGTCACAGAACAATGCAGTCACAAGAAATTAAACTTGTTTTTTATTAAGAATACCAACGTATTAAATCCCACCGAGAAAAATTGGCGACCAGAGATGGGATCAGCTGAGGAGTAATTACTAATAATTCTTCATTCTTTATAATGTAGTAACATATATCCCTTAGGAAGCTATACTTTAGGAACTTCCATCAGGACGACATGGCGATCTCACCCAAAAATATATTTTCTGCTTTGCTCAAAATCCATTATTTAATATATATATATATATATATATATATATATATATAATAATAATAATAATAATAATAATAATAATATGTAAATCTTCTTAGTCTTAGACAGTTTTTTGAAAAATGTATATAAGGAATTATAACAAAGCGAGGCTTCAAAAAAAAAGAAAAAAAAAATCTAGTCCAAGAGGTTCTACAAGACAGATGGATCTTCAGAGACTTAAATAACCTACTATTTTCTTTCTTCTTTTGGAAAATAGAATTTCTCTTGAACGAACGACAATATCTGATAGTCTCCTGAGATTTGCCAGCCAGAAAAATGGGCATTGTAACTTTTAGCAATAAAGAGAAACTGTCTCGAAACCAGGGGATATATTTCAAAATGCAAATTACGTCAGTTGCGTTTTTCGTTTTATGACATTTTCCTCTGGTGCCCATCCCAGGATTTATTTGTAGCAATTGTCCTTGTTATTTATCTTTCAGGGTTTTGATTTCTATATTTGATAAAAAAGCATCCTTAGATATTCTTTAGTAATTCCATTATTTCTTTTCACCAATACTTGAAGAGATTTAATTTCATATTTCAACCCATTGAACCAGCTTCGAATTTATATTTTATGTTTTTCAAATTAAATTAACTCATAATCCATAATATTGTTGATAAATATCTTGTCATAATTTCGAGTAGACAACAACAATATAACCCTAAATTACTTCAATGCTGTAAAAAAATGATATATTCTAAACTACATTTTTAACTGATGGTTACTAATAATTGTTTTCACTACATTAAAAAAAAATAATTATGTCAGGGTTATGAGTATTCATCATGCATAGAAGGAAATGAATTATCATCCTATCAATGAAATTAAGTTAAAGAATATTAGTTTGAAGAAACCAGAAACATCTTTTTAACATTGTGCAACATTTCATTTTTCTGGTATCGGATATTTTATTTTCATGTGTGAATTAATCCTTTTGTATTTCCATACTACTCAGCAGAAACTCATTTTGTCATTGACTGACCATCAAAAAAATTATATCGCTGAATGACAGTATATAATATATATATATATATATATGTGTGTGTGTGTGTGTGTGTATATATATATATATATATATGTATATATATATATATATATATATAAGTATGTAAACATACACACAAACACACACACGCGCACACACACACACACACACACACACATATATATATATATATATATATGTATATATATATATATATGTATATATATATATATATATATATGTATATATAAATATCCCTGTTGGGGACCCTAGTCTCATAGCTTCCTGATTCTCCAACTAAGGTTGCAGCTTAGGAAGTACTACTACTACTACTACTACTACTACTACTACTACTACTACTACTACTAATAATAATAATAATAATAATAATAATAATAATAATAAATAATAATAATAATAAATAATAATAATAATGATAGGTTGGCCAGGGCACCAGTCAACCATTGAGATGCTACCGCTAGATAGTTATGGAGTCTTTTAACCTGCCAGAAAGTACTACATTGAATCCTTCTCTCTGGTTACTGTTCATTTCCCCTCTGCCTACACACACACAGAGCGAATAGTGTGGTCTATTTTTACTTATTCCCTCCTGTCCTCATATACCTGACAACACCAGGATTACCAAATAATATAGGTAAGTTTACATTACTTTAAAGAATTAAATCTCAATTTTACGTATTTTTTTTTTTTTTTTACAAAGTCTTATGTACACTTGGAAAAAGGTATGCCGTATTAAACACACACAGGGGATTGTATCATGTTTCCACATAGTTCAAAATGCAGGAAAATTCTTGATTGAAGTTTTATCTTTTCTTAATATTACAATTGGAGGTGGGCGGAGTTACCTGAGAAAGGGTATCCTCTCAAGCAACGTTAGTACCCCTTCAAATTGATAAGTTGAATTTCTAAAATTGTGCATGTCCTCTAAATCCAACAATTCTTATTTAGTCAGTGGTTGCTGGTGGTACTGAACCAACTCTTGAAAATCTTCTTACTACTCTATCTTAGGTTGAGCACCAAGGGATACCAAATTTTTCGATACATCCATTACCATTTTATAGAAAATTTGGAAATCTTGACCCAAGTATGATAGTGATTGAGACTCGAAGCATTGTGTGGCAAGAAGACGACAGTCAATTTGGATTCATATCATCCAGATGTGTCGGATGTCCTTTTTGTATTATTTGGGATCAACATAACCTTGAAAATATATTTACTTTTATTTGCAATATTCATTGACTGCTGGTATAAGATAATCAATGAGCCATTCTGAAAAATTAACCATAGTGACGTATACTTTTGAATTAGCAATCCAAATAGCAGGAATCTTCATCTTTTGGATGCTCCTAAGTGACAGTAATTAAGGGCATGATAGATTATACATAGTTTCAGTTTGAAATTCCCTGTGACGTTACCTTCGGTCATTAATGTTAACCCATCTTTGGCTACCTTACGTCCTAGCCTTATTTTTTTTTAAATTAAAAATAAATGGAAGATCCGGCTTTTGCTTCCAAAATATGTTTCTCGTCACATTTGAATAACAGTTCTGAATGAATTTGGACGTCATCGATGTTCATCTTAAAATATTTGGAAAATTCATTGGTAGTATTAGTATCGGGAGCAGCAGTTTCTTCCTGAATTTTAATGTTCAGACAACAAAAATGCACTTAGGGTCTATTAAACCACTTCTAACAAATGGTGTAGGAATCAGTTAAAATTCTTGTCTCTATATTCAAAGGGTCAATGATGGTACATAAATAGTTAAAAAATAAATAACATATCCTTCTGAGGAACACATTGAACTTTGCGGGTATGTCCTTGACTTAATAAAATAGAACAAGATGTCCGAGACGCTTAAAATGCTGGCAAATTTTTAACATTTAACCCTTTTAATAAACCTAGTCCGTGTCCAATGAATTTTCAATTATCATAAAATGACACTTGGATTCAAATGCAATATATTTTGGGGGGACTATTGTTAAGGTAAAAAAAGGTGACAAGATTCAAAAGGATAACTACAACGCCACAAAACAAAGAAGAACGATTATCAAAAACTACTCAGGACCCTCTACTGTACGCATTCGAGAATGATGGATATAAAATCGCCAAACAAATCTGTTATTGTTTCGGATATATCTATATTTAAAGCGCACATTTACGGCTACTATTTTCACATTAAATATATGTTTTACTAATTCTTTACATTCCTACATTTTCCCAACCTAGACCAAAAACTTCTTGGCAGGCTATTAATAATTTAGGAGAGATGGGGTCTTCCGGGTTAACTCTTTTCTCAATTGGAATTTTCTCAATATCTTTGTATAGTTTTTATGATTACTGTACTGCTTGTAAACACATCTTTAAGTATTCTAACATAAGATTCATCTTTGCCTTGTCTTTGAAAAACTTTCATTAGTGCCGAAGCTTTGACGGAATCAAAAGCTTTCTCGTAGTCTAGAAATGACATAGTTGGTGGTTTGTCATACTCTGCTCATTTTTCCATTAGCTAATTACAGGGATACCGACTCCTAAATCTGCCAGTTCTCTTTGTTAATTAAATTCTAGGTGTATTATGATCTTTGTAAATATTTTATATATCAT
>NC_090738.1:104431403-104436403 GCF_036898095.1 Palaemon carinicauda
GGGAACACGTACAGGGGCAACTTCTTGTTGTCTTTCGTCGCAAAGAGGTCTATCTGCAGTTCTGGGACTTGATTCAGAATGAAGGAGAATGATCCTGCGTCTAAGGACCATTCCAACTCTATCGGTGTGAACCTGGATAGAGCGTCCACTGTCACATTGCGGACTCCTTGAAGGTGAACTGCCGACAGGTACCACTTCTTCTATTCCGCCAATCGGAAGATGGTCAACATCACCATGTTGAGAGGTGGTGACCTCGATCCTTGTTGATTCAAGCATTTCACAACTACCTCGCTGTCCCTCACCAACCTTATGTGGATCGAGTGACGCGGGGAAACTTTCTTTAAGGTAAGGAGCACTGCCATAGCTTCTAGAAATTTTATGTGAAAGGTCTTGAATAGCTTGGACCAAGTCCCCTGGACTTTTTTCCGATGAGAGTGACCTCCCCATCCCTCCTTCGAGGCGTCTGAGTGAATCGTCACCGACGGGGGAGCTGGCTGAAGAAGAACCGACTTCTTTAGAAGTCTGGCTTGGGACCAAGGCCTGAGAAGAGTACGTAGCCAAAGCGGAACTGGTCTTCTCACGATTGATGCAAAACTTCTCCAAACTCCGGTTGCATCCTTTAGCTGTGCTCTTAGCACTGGGTCTGTCACCGAAGCAAACTGGAGAGAGCTCAGTACCCTCTCTTGTTCGCGTCTTGATATCCTTTCGGAATCTAGAAGTCTCTTGACAGAACCCGCTATCTCCTTCCTTTTCTTCGCCGGGATGGAGAAACGGTGTGACAAAAGGTCCCAGTGGATTCCCAGCCACTGGAACTTTTGAGATGGAGAAAGTCGACACTTTTATTCTGTTGATCTTGTAACCTAGGTACTGTAGGAACTAGATCACTTGACTGGAAGCTTGCAAGCATTCTGTCTCAGATGCTGCCCACACCAGCCAGTCGTCCAGGTAGGCTACTACCTGAATTCCCTTTAGGTGTAATTGTTTGAGAGCTCCGCTCGCAAGCTTCGTAAAAAATCCTTGGGGCTATGTTTAGCCCGAATGGCATGGCTCTAAAGGTGTATAGTCTTCGTTGTAGCCTGAACCCTAGGTAGGGGGAGAGTCGACGGTTGATTGGAATGTGCCAATAGGCGTCTGACAAGTCTATAGAGACGGAATATGCCCTCTTGGGCAGTAAGGTCCTTATGTGTTGCAGTGTTAGCATCTTGAATTTGTAATACACTATGAACTTGTTGAGTGGCGACAAGTCCAGAATGACTCTGAGCTTTTCCGAGTCTTTCTTGGGAACACAAAACAGCCTCCCTTGGAATTTGATGGACTTCACCTTTCGGATCAAATTTTTCTCCAACAGTTCTTGAACGTACTCCTCCAGAACGGGGGTGGAGTGATGGAAAACCCGAAGGCCCGGGGGTGGAGTGCTGTACCGCTTCCAGCCCAGTCCATTCTTGAGTAGGCTGTGGGCCCAGGGATCGAAGGTCCCCGATCCCGAAATTTCAGAAGTCTCCCTCCTACCGGTATCATCCCGCTTGGACTGCCATCCCGAGGCATTGCCTTCCTAACCACGACCACCCCTGAATCCCCCTCCCCTTGAGGGGCGCCCAGTCGAGCCTCTGGCTGCCCCTCTAGGCTTTGCTCGAAAGGAAGTAGACTGCCCTTCGAACGATGGGGTGAATGCCGTGGACTGTGTCGACACGGCCTGGGGTACCCACTGAAAAGTGGTCGGGGTTTGTGCCACGATCTGTGGCACTGGAGGCAATGGCAATTGCAGTTGCTGTTGCCTGTCTAAAAGGCTTGGCTGGCCGAGACGGTAGCCTAGTCCTCATAGTCTTCCTCTTTGGTTGAGGACCTTCATCCGGGGGAAGACTTTCTTTTGATAGCCAGGCCCCACTTCTGGAGAAGATTTTTATTCTCCAAGGCGGCCTTATCAACTACTTCTTTGACCAAATCGGTAGGGAAAAGGTCTTTGCCCCAAATGTTGGAGGAGATTAGTTTCCTTGGCTCGTGCCTCACCGTAGCCGAGGTGAACACGAAATCCCTACAAGCTCTCCTCCCTTGACGAAGCCATAAAGGTCTTCGTCACTGTGGCCAGATGAGTCTTGGCCACCACCATGAACATTTCATGGACCTTGGGGTCACTTGCCATCGTCTCAAGAGTAGTCTGAAGAGACATTGAAGCAGCCAGTCCTTTCTTGTGTCTCGAACTCTCTCTGCAAGAGAAAGTCAGACAGCTTAGGGAGGTCCTCGCCGAACTGACGTCCGGCGATATCAGCCTCCAACTTCCCAACTGAGAACGTAAGATAGACGTCCTTCCAGTCTTTGTGGTCCATAGGTAGGGCCAGCGACAAGGGTTTACACTCCTTCAGGGAGGGGCAAGGCTTATCGGCCTCGACTGCTTTTAGTACAGCCGCAAACCCTTTCTGTAAAAAGGGGAAGGCTCTAGCAGGAGAGGACACAAAGGAAGGGAGCTTCTTGTTCAATGCAGCTACTTTTGAGTTAGAGAAGCCCCTCTCTTTCAACGATTATGAAAGCAGAGCTTGAGCCTTAGTATGGCCCATCACTATGACCTCCTTCGGCTCTGTCCTCCTCCTTTGAAGCTGGTTCCTTCCTCAGCCGGACATAACAGTCCCGATATGATGCCTTGCTGGGCCAGAATTCCACCTCCTCTAGGGGAACTGAGCCCAGCTTATCCGAGATGACGATCTCTCCAGTCGTCATTGGCATGTGCTCAGCATACCTCCATGGGTTAGCATCTGAGCACAAGGGAAGGTCTTTCACATTGAGCCTTTTCTGGGGCCCATGTGATTCTGCAAGGCACTGCATCCGCCGTCCATAGCACCCGCCTTCCCCTGATTCTCCTTCTGCATTTGTTGGATCATTCCAACAATCGAAAAGAGGGCCTGTCCCAGCTCTACTGGGAGGACCGGCCGATGTTGAGGGGAATAGGCTCCGGAATCTGAACTGGAGTAGCCGACACCTCGTCGACCTCTTCCTCTACAACGTCCGGGGCTTGAACTTCATCCTGGCCTTCTGCCAGGAGGTCTTCTTCCAAACGCTCGTCCACGTCAGACATCCTGTCATCTAACTGGATGACTTGCATCGTGACCGCGACTTCAGCATCCACCTGGATCTGACCTTGGGGATCTCCTCTTGAGGCTGGGGAATCACTGCATCAGCTGATGCCTTAGGGAAAAGATACGCCCTCATCTTCTCACTTGGAAGATAAGGGCCAGAGGTGTTCTTTTGGAAGCCCCTTACCCAGGTACGAAGCTTCTCCCTTGCTATATCCCTTGATTCCGCCGTCCAAGGGGAATCAAAGGCCTCAGTAATCAGGTTATTGCACACAATACATACCTGAGGGTCCTCAATATTGGAGATCATCCTTGGAGACAGCGCATGCTGCGTGTCTCCTACAAAACTCATGTCCGCAGAGGCTCTTGCTGCGGACGTTGCAGAAAACATTTCCGCACTTCGGCGGTCCCCCCTGTAAAGAGAAGAAATTTTCATGAGTATCAAGTGAACTATGTATCACTGGATATGCATAGTATAGCATAACAATTCATAAAGGAAAGACACACACTTGTGTTTCCCTCACAACCCATTATTGCAGCCTTCCAGATAATAAAATCAATGGTTAATCACTTCTAGAGTAACCAATGCAAGGTTTCCAGAGGAAACAGGTGAAGCTCACACCTAAGCAATGATTTTAAAATCCTGGATAATAGACAGGAAAGAATTCACTTTCCTATCTGTAGGGCAACAGCAAAGGACTGTGCAAGAAAACACAAAAGTGTTAGAACACACAGTGCTGTACCAAAACCCATACCATAGTTTTCTTCTTACTGTATATGTTATACTGAAGAATACTAGTACAGTATAGGAGGATACGTGCCGGCCGGCACACACCATAACTAGCTTTAAAATATACTACTTAACAGCTATAAGGCGGCAGAAACTCTAGTTCAAATGCATGTGCCGGCTGGCAGCAACTGCCGGTCGGCAACAGCCAATGTCGGCCGGCAATGGCTGCGCGCCAGCAACTACACAAGGTAGTACCCGCTGCCGGCCAACACTCTTGGTGACCGGCAGACAAGGGCTGACATTAGCCGGCCGGCAAAAGGTACAAGACCGATGCCAGCCGGCAGCAAAAGAACCAGAGGACTACACCTGCCCGGCTGCCGGCCTATGAGGCGGCAGCCGGGTCGGGTACAGCACTAGAAGAAAAATAGAATGGATGCAGGGATAAGAGTGTACACTACCTCCAAGCCCGGCAATCCGAAAGAGTGCATATAAGGAAGGGGAGAATCTAATTCAAGCTTCCTGACCAATGCCGTCTGGCTCTACAGGCAGGCATGGAAGAGGGACCAAGGAGGTCCGGGCAGCACTCAAAATATAAGACCCTTGCCGGCGGCAGCCTCTGCCGGCCGGCAAGGGGCTGAGTCAATTCCACATCCTAACCTATACTAGGGTCCAGATGTAGAACGACGTACAGTACTGTAATGGCTAGGCCATTACGGAGATAGAGGGGGAAGGGGACAAAGAGGGTCCTACCAACCTTGCTTTAGTGACGGATCACCAGCAGCCAAGAAACTTATCTTAGCCTAAGGGAGATCTAAGGGGGAAGGCCAGCAATACTTGCCAGCTCCCAGAGCACCAAAGCAAGGAAGGTGTTGCTACTCCCCAGGGAAGGAAACTTATCCTCCCCCGAGAACAGCAACAAGGACTAGTCTGGTAGATCACAAAAGAAGGAATTCATATCCACAGAAACCTTCGGTAGTGACCTAAGGAGGCTAAGCCACCTTTGTCTGTGTCAGGCCAGCGAGGGAGGACCTCTACCCCAAGCCAGACAAACACAGACTCAGACTAAAAAACTCTGTTGTTCTGTCCCCTCTTTGAACCAGACTTACTGGAACAGGAAGGTACAGTAACACCCCAGTATAGTTTTATCGAAAATAATTCGGAAAAAACCACTTAGGGATAAGCCCAAGGCTTAAACAGAGGGAAAG
>NC_090738.1:104441403-104446403 GCF_036898095.1 Palaemon carinicauda
TCAGTTAAATTTTCAATGTATCCTGATGAATGTTTATTTTACCTAAGCACGTTCACATATATTTGAAGTAAATTTCATTCTTAAAAGTTTTGTAGCCAGGTTATAATGCAGTGAAACTTCTAGGTATAAGTAACAAAATTAGTGGGTGGAGGATGAGGGGTCTTCTCTCTCTCTCTCCTCTCTCACTCTTCTCTCTCTTCTCTCTCTCTCTCCTCTCTCCCTCTCCTCTACGAGTTTTTGTAGAAATAGCAATTAACCGGCGCTCAAATTTTGTCGTAAATTTCATAAATTCATTTGCAAGTTGTAGCAAATTATAAAAATGACAACACTGAGTTGTCTATGGTGAGCGAGCTGTCAAAATCAGGTGATTGCTGAGCGGCTGTTTCTCTCAACACTCCTCCTCCCTACTTCCAATATGCATATTTCGTGGTGTTTTATGATTCATATAATTATACGGCATATTCAAAGGTATGCAATCGACCGCAAATAAGTTTATCAAGAAACTTGGCTTGTATTGTTTGATTAATTCAAATTCATATATACTATAATGCTCCGAAATAAAGCATTCGACAAAGGTTTTTTAGCTTTGGCCTCAATTTCCTGTAATTTATAAAACTTCTGGTTTTCCCTACTGCGAATAAAATTTTAACTATTTAAGAATGTGTCTAATTCTAGTTTCTCCAATGATTAAAATTTAATAAAAGTAATTGAGAGAAAATTCTATCATTTCATACTATTTTCCGTGAATATGCAAGAAAAGACTTGAACTAACGAAGGCGTGTGGGCAGGTATAGTGGGATTCTACGATATTATGAACTTTTCTAACAAGGAAACTATCATTGGATCATTTACCAACGACCAATTCTCTAGCCCTAACCTTCTTAACCTTTTTTTTTTTATACACGTGACCGTCAAATAATTCACTACATTACTATGAGATTCAGGGCCTCTGTAACACGGTTTTTTTTCGCAATAATTTTTTATCTATGAATTTCATAAATATAACACTTCTTCAGAATGCACATTATATCTACACATAAATTTTGACTATATTCTGCATTACGTAGGTTGAATAAATTTGGTACTTATAATGTAAAAGTGACGTTTTTTGAAGACGGGCCAACTTACTCAGAGAAAAGGTTTCGAAATCACTCGTTACGTAACTTATGACGGCATTTCTTCCCCTCTTTCTCGATTTGATGATTAGCTATACGTAACGAAGGCTATACCTCTGCCAACAATGACACAAAAGTTGAAATAAAGCAAAGCTAGTACACCTTTATGAACTCTGAAACCTCTCCACTGATATTTGTTATAATGAACAACCAACAAAATATGTTAATAAATACAAAAACACTCCGATTATTAGTCTAACTCCCAAATAAGTTTCCTAAGAAATTACAGTCTACTTTATAGGTCACAATCAGATTGACAAGGTGTAGGGAATAGTTGGTAATTTTCAAAAACGTAGTAGACAAGCTTGATTTGACAACTGCTATTTCCCATGTCAAGCAATTTTTATTTATTGTCTATCTACCTACCTATTTTACTGTAAAAAAAAAGAAAAAAAAAAATAGACAGTACCGTATTTTGGCTTTAAAACCTTCACCAATAATTATCGTCAGAATGATGGCTTCATGAGGCTCCACCCACTTTGGCCTGGTTATAATTCAGGATAACACTGAAGGCTATCATGGGCATTGTTGGATCAAAAAATTTTAAATTCTGGCTATAAAAACCCATTTCTCGAGTAGTTGTAAGAACTGCTAAATGATCGTCAAGGATCCCAGCAGTTAACCTAAACGTTTAATTCATGTATACTACTGTTGTGGCACTACTGCTACAGTAGTATTATTACGCTAGCAGAGATACCCCACCCACATTTATGTATCGTTCCGCCATTCATAAAGTTTTTTGTAATGTTTTTTCACTGTGCAATAAGCCATGGCCCTCCTCAGAAATTAAGTTTAACATTGGATGATAGGTTATTTCATTAAGCTGACAAATTATGGCAACTGGGTATGTTATTGCCGATGTTGAAGCTAAAGATAAAGTATGGTATCATTCCTTCATTGCATTATCATCTTTGCTACTATTTGTTTTTGCTACATCTAGTAATTATTTTAAAGGAAAAATTTAATTATGTTCACTTTACTTCTATAAATTCCCATTAGATGTACAAATAAAACTCCTAAAACTATTCCTGATTTATTTACAAAATGCAGTCATGCCCAAAACATAGCCAAACACGGTCGTACGGCCTAAGAAGAAGAAAAAAAAAATATATCGGAATGATCCGTTGGTCTGATGGAGAGTTTAGCACAAAATTCTTATTTTAACAAAAATAGTTATATAAAGACTGTTTACATAAAATCTCTCTCTTTCTCTCTCTCTCTCTCTCTCTCTCTCTCTCTCTCTCTCTCTCTCTCTCTCCTCTCTCTCTCTCTCTCTTGGTAGCATAGTGAATAGTTAAGGGAAATGTTCAAAAGCCTGAATGACATTACAAGTTATTATAATCATGTTACGCTAAATACAAATCAGACCATAAATATTGGATTTAAACTAGAAACTGAATAATTACCTATTCAGGCTATAGTAAATATGGTCACGGGCTTTCTCTTGAATGTATAAAGTTGTAGGTCGTATGACAAAAGCAGTTTTGCAACCACGGGGGATATTCCAAATCCTGTTAGCCATTCTTGACTGTTATGGGTTTCAGAGCAGATGGAACAAGGTGAATGGGTGTCTGGTGGATGGGCGGGGCAAAATTTTGTCAAAAGGTGTTTACATTGCTTACGTAATGAATGTTTTCGACTCTTGGCTCGTTATCACTGACCATGGCGTCGGCTAGATCATTTTTACTCTATAAAAATTAAAACTATCGGGTTTAGGTTATTGATAATGCTGACAAAATTTGGGTGTGGTTGTAAAATATACATATGTCAACTTTCAGCTACATCCGATGCTTTGATAAGGAGCAAAGTCCAAAAAACCGTGTTACAGAGGCCCTGAATCTCATAGTAGTTGAGAACAAGGTACCTCTGATGCCAAATATTGACGTTAAAGTAAAACTCTTTGCGGTGTAAGGGAGTGACTAGTGGATTCTACGCTATTATGACCTTTTGGATGTAATAATATGAATATTCTATATAGTTTTTACTAACATTCCATATCATATCATGAAACATATCAATCATATTTTGGTTTCATAAAAGGTAGTTGGAAATGATATCAAATAACTGTGATTACTTGATTGTCTTGCTGAATTGCGTGCATGTGGTGTCATCTGCCGAATCTTACCCTAGTCTCCAAATGTAATTGAACTAACGATTGTTTGCTGAGGAAATAGTTCTGCGACATATGCTGTGAAATTTGTAATTTTCTACACTGTTAGAAATTAGCATTAAATATGGTAAAAGTGTAGCAACATTTATTCTAGAAATTTTAGCTTCTTGAAAACTGGTATATTGAGGTAAAAGACTGGTATTACGGTCGCACACCCGTAAAAGATAATAAAAAAAATAAGGCAAAATTACGGTTACCTGTATTTTATTGAAATACGGCAAAGAACGGTATATTTTTACGGAGAATTTCAGATTAAAATTACGAATTTTCTAAGAGTGTAAGTATTAAGCTGTGGCCAGACAGCAAGGAACTTCAAATTCACATGTGGCAGTTTTATAGCATTTTTTTTTTTTACTCAAAAGGTAACAGAAATTAAGTTATGAAAATTAGAGATATTGGATAATGGCGAAAATTAGTAATTTGGTGCTCCACTGCGAAGACCATTTATTGAATATGAAAATGAAAAATGTATAGAGCTTTTTAATACTTACAGTCTTAAACTTCAATACTTAGGGTTTTGAACCATCCCTGAGGTCATATACTGTATATATATATATATATATATATATATATATATATATATATATATATATATATATATATATATATATATATATATATATATATATATATATATATATCTATATCTATATCTATATCTATATCTATATCTATATCTATATCTATATCTATATCTATATCTATATCTATATATATATTATATATATATATATATATATATATATATATATATATATATATATATATATATATATGATTATATGTAAATATATATTTATATATATATATATATATATATATATATATATATATATATATGTATATGTATATATATATATATATATATATATATATATATATATATATATATATATATATATATATATATATATATATATATATATATATGAACATATATCATAAGCATACGTGATTTTAATTAATGAATATATCACCCACGAAATGCATTTAATACCGAATTCTATCTTGGGAATACATATCCACTTGGAGTTCATTTTATGGTAACAGCTTCTGGCCGGGTGGTGATTCGAACCACCACCTGTAGGGCTTGAAACTATGCTGGTAGGGACCCTACCGACTCAGCTATCAAGAGAGACTAAAAGTTTATGACAAGTCCCCCTACATATTCCTGTCGAATTCAGGATTCTGTTCATAGACTTGAAATAGACCCATCTACACCATGATAGCTACATCGTGAGTTTGCAACACGTGGTTATTTTAATGAACATATATCACAAGCACACGTGATTTTAATTAATGTATATATCACCCACGAAATGCATTTAATACCGAATTCTATCTTGGGAATACATATCCACTTGGAATTAATTTTATGGTAACAGCTTCTGGCCGGGTGGTGATTCGAACCACCACCTGTACGGCTTGAAACTATGCTGGCAGGGACCCTACAGACTTAGCATTCAAGAGAGACTAAAAGTTTATGACAAGTCCCCCTACATATTCCTGTCGAATTCAGGATTATGTTCATAGTCTTGAAATAGACCCATCTCCACCATGATAGCTGAATCGTGAGTTTGTAACACGTGGTTATTTTAATGAACATATATCACAAGCACACGTGATATTAATTAATGTATATATCACCCACGAAA
>NC_090738.1:104453903-104461403 GCF_036898095.1 Palaemon carinicauda
GATCATGAGCAAAATACAAATCCTATATTGCATTTTTATTATGATTATAGTCACATTGGTAGATATAAAAATATATGAATTAATCATTTTAAGTGTACATTCTGGGACCATATAAAAGTGCGTTTTAGACTTGCGGGAAAAATAATTTTTCTTTTTTTTATACACTTCAACAATATAAAAACAAACTAAGGATTCGGAGGAAAAACTCTAACACGAGAACTTATTATCCGTAGGGTCACGAGTTGTCTTTTCTACCAAGTTCCTAACTTTTAAGTATCACTTTTTTGGGCTTAGGCCATGTCGTCCTGATGGAAGTTCCTTCATTAGTAGCTTCCTAAGTTATATGTGACTACAGTGATATATCCCAGAGAATTTACCTAAGGTATCCAGAATTCTAACTCCTGGAGCGAGTATCCCTTAAATTTCTCCAAGGGATATCGCATAAGGACGTATCTTGACACATTTCATAGCTATTTACACCCCGAATAGCCTTTCACTTCGAGAGGGAAAGTGGCAAGACAAATAAGAGAGTCGTTAAAGAGGTAAAACGACTCGACTCTCCTAACGGAATGTAAATAGTTCGGCCAATCGCCACCGCACGGCGCCACCAAACCATTCTTTCGTTTGTAGCTTTGCTGACCAGTATTTTCCCTGTATTATCTCGCTATTTTCGAAGCTTTTTCTCATTATTATGGATTCCCCAGCTTCATCAGCTTCTGGAAAGTTAAGTAATATCTTTGAATTGTGGCGTCACGAAGCGATCGTTCTTTTGTTCATTTAGTTAGCAAGAATGATATTCCCGGCATTGTTGCTTTAATAACTTTAGCTATTTAGTATTTTAGCTAGGGATTTTTATATTATGTCATTGTTGCCGTGAATTTGGCTATAATTTCGAGCCTCACGAGTGCTAGGCTTCTAGCCTAGGCACTTTCCCACCTCATGCATGATATTTTATACAATTAGGATATTACTGTTTTCTTTTCCTCTTCCATAATAGTATACTGGAGTTACGTAGAATGTTTCTCTAAGCTCTCTAGCTTAATAGCTTTAGTGCGTTAGTATACTTTATATGTCCCCATTACTCTTATATTGTCTTTGGGGGAGAGATAGATATCTCATTTTCCCCCTTTAAGTCAATATTTTTTCTATGATAATTAAGAGTAATTCCCTTTCCCTCTGATTAGCCTAGGCTATCCTCAGTTAATTTACTGTAACCTGTGGTTAGGTAAATTTTCTGGGGCGTTTCGTTTCCCTCTCCTTTTCTCTGAGTTGGCAACTGAGTAGCTTGTCAGCATTGAGTTTGGAGTTGGGGACAGGACATCAGAGTAAGTCTGTGTTAGGCATCTGGCTACCTGGATTTCAACCGGCAACTGAGTAGCTTATCGGTATTCCAGTAGGGTTAGTTGCTGTTCAGGAGGCTAGCCTCCCTAGATCTTGTAGAGGTTATTGTTTCACAATTTCCTCTTTATGGTCTAGCAGACAGTCCTGTATTGGGGGTTCTTAACGGGAGGATAAGTTTCTTCCCTGTTTTGATCCCTGGTACGAGATTCTGTTCTCATGAGTTCGTTTTCGGACGTTCTCTCATTGCCTAACCCAACATGGGGAATTGACTTCCTCTAGTTGAGGCTTATATGAGGACAGAATCCTTCAGGTTAAGTAATGCCTTAGGGTATTGCTTTACTTATGACTATTCACCTCTTCCCCGCTATCTCTTTCGTGTTGAGTGATCCAACACCAGTATGGCCACGGTTCTACATAGGCTCCTCTGGACGTCTGTAGACCTGGCATGAGTTTTTCTGTCAGTGCCTGGTTAGGTTACTGGCAGATAACCTCATATCTTTGAGAGTTCCTTAGAGTCCTCCCTTGGACTGCCTTCCATATCTCTTAAGATGAGATATGGTTGAGTGGAAGCCCGAATTGATTTCCCTCTTCCACTGGCACACTCTTTCAGGATGTAGACGACATTGCTGATCCTTTGCCATCTTCTATCCTTATCTTTCTCTTTTACTGTCTCTCATGGGCTATAGTCGGCAGTTAATTCTGCGGACAGTTTGGGTTGGTTAGGCTAACAGCTCGCAGTATATCTCTTACCTCGGACATCGTTGATCGATGGCCGTTGGTGAGTTTGGTAGGCCTGTCTGCCGGCAACTGAGTAGATTGTCGGCAAATGGCCTATGCCTTCCACCCATAATGTTATAATTTTAGCCAGCTGTGGTCAGCAGGCCCGGCAGATGCCGGCCTGCTGGCATATGCTGATTAGCCCATCATGCAGACAGCGTCGGCAGGTCGACACTATATCAATTTTTTATGAGCGGTAGTTGCCGGCAGGCTCGGCAGACGCCTGCCTGCTGGCATATACCGACTGGCCCTACGTGCCGACGGCGTCGTCAGAGCCGGCAGTGTTGGCGGGGCCGGCAGTGTCGGCGGGGCCGGCAGTGTCGGCGGGGCCGGCAGTGTCGGCGGGGCCGGCATTGTCGGCGGGGCCGGCAGTGTCAGCGGGTCCGGCAGCGTCGGCGGCATACTGCCGTCGGCAACTGCTGTATCCAGAAAAATATAGTAAAATTTTTCCAACCTACAAGTGGTTCTTGAGCAGCCATTTGTGAGACCATCATATAGAGAGCTGATTCTCTCTTATTTTAATGGTTATGTCCATTAAATTTATCCACTGTATTGAACATTATAAGAGGATGTATCAAGAAGACACTATATATCTTGGATATTCCCTCTGTTGTTTAATTCTTTGTGAATTTTCATGGTTCAATATGGGAGGGGGACATAGCAAATGGCTGTACGGGAAACACATGTAGGTTTCTTTCCTACTTTATAGCTTACCCTATCCAAGCTAAATATAATAAATGTTATTAGGTTAAAATCTGAGAATTTCACAGAAAACTCATTTGCTTTTCTTTTCTTTACAGGAGGAACATCCCGAGTGCGGGAACAACTTTTGTAGGGTCCGCAGCAAGGACTTCTACTGACATGGCATGTGTAGGTCTCACACCCGCTGTTCTGTCACCAAAGAGGCCCTCAAGTACTGGGACCCAGAGGTATGTACTGTGTGTGACAAGTTGGTTAAGGAGGGTTTTGGTGATCAAAAGTCTGCGGAGTCTAGGGATGCAGCTAGGATTACGCTGCGAAAACTAGTTATAGAGGTTTTCAAAAGAATACCTCGGGCCCAAACCTTCCTAATGCTAGGATGAGGGATTGTCTCTTCCCCGGAGCTCGTGACGATTCCGTCATTCCCCAGACTACACCTTCAATCCCCTTGGTGCAGATCCAGGTTCAAATACCTGGAGACCCTGACATTGCTGATGCTTTGGAGAGTGTCCACCTGGACGACAATATGTCTGTCGTTTCCGAGCAGACTGAGAATATTCTCCTCGTGGAAGAGTTAGTACAGGAAGCAGTTATTCCTCCTGCTAACGAGGTTGAGAATGCTGAGGCGGTGTCGGTCTCTTCAGCAGCTGTGGCGGAACCAGCACCCTCAACCTCTTCGCAACCGCCTCATCTGGAGGCAATTACGACCACTCTGCAATCTCTGATGTCGATGGTATATGACTTGTAGAAGCGGTCTTCCGAGAAAGAGACTACTTTCCGGTCAGAGATGGAACAGCTAGTTTCCTCGCGGTTAGCCCCGAAGAAACTAAATGTGAAGGATCTCCCTGTTTTCTCCGACGTTAACCCGTGGAGGTATGCGGAGCACCTGCCTATGTGAGCAGGCAAGATCTTCCTCTCGGAGAAACTGAGTACTGTCCCAGTAGAGGAAGTCCAGCTCTGGCCCAGAAGGGCGTCTTACCCGGATTGTTATGTCCGGCTCAGAACTGAACCGGCATCCAAAGAAGAGACGGAGCCCAAGGAAGTAATTGTCCTTGAGCTCGCTAAAGCACAAGCTATGTTTTCGACAAAGCTAAAAGAGAGGGCATTCACTAGCTCCAAGGTACCAGCGTTAAGCAAAAAATATCCGTCGTTCATTACTGACCCTCAACGTGCTTTTCCCTTTATGGATAAAGGGTTTAAAGCAGCTCTGAAGGCCGTGAGGGTAGGGAAGCCCTGTCCCACTCTGGAAGAGAGCAAGCTTTTCTCCCTTGCTTTCCCTTCAGATGACAAAGACTGGAAGGACGTTCGTGTTACTTTCTCAGTCGGGAAGCTGGAGGCCGATATCGCTGGACGTCAGTTCAACGAGGACCTCCCAAAGCTGTCAGAGTTTCTCCTGAAGAGAGAACATAAGACGAAGGAACGCTTGGCAGCGTCCATGTCTCTACAAACAGGGCTAGAAACGATGGCTAGCATTCCTGATACCCCAGAAATGTATATGGTCTTTGGCAAGGCTCACTTGGCTACAGTAACAAAGGACCTATACAATTTTATCAGAGCCAGGACGGCTTGTAGGGAGTTCGTGTTTGCTTCCGCCTCTGTAAAACACGAACCTAGGAAGCTGATAGCTTCTAATATCTGGGGAAAAGACCTCTTTCCTAGTGATGTGGTTAAAGAGGTCGTAGACAAGGCTGCTTTGGAGAATAGGAATCTCCTCTCTAAATGGGGCTTGTCCTCCAAGAGAAAGTCTTCCGCAGATGGGGGTCCCCAGCCGAAGAATAAGGCGAAGCAGCCTCGCTTGCCCTCTCGACCAAGACAGCAACAGCTTCCCGTGGCCACAGTGTCCCAGGCGGTGGCACAACCTACCACCACCTTTCAACTGGTGCCCCAAACACTGGCGACTTAGTCACCAGTTTTCACCCCAGCTTACGAAAGGCAGTCGGCTTCTTCTAAGCCAAAGTTTAGGGGATCCTTTCGAGGCTCTTCTAGGCACCCCTTCAGAGGAAGAGGCAACAGAGGTGGTCATGGCCAAGGTGGAAAGTCTTCCACCCAGCACTCAAAGTGAGATGCTGCCGGTAGGAGGGAGACTTCTACACTTTCAGGATCAGTGGACCATCGATCCTTGGGCCCACAGCCTGATCAAGATAGGACTGGGGTGGGGCTGGAACTCAACTCCACCAAGCTTTCCTCGATTCTTCCAAACTTCAACCCCAGTTCTGGAAGAATACGTTCAGGAACTACTGGACAAGAGAGTGATAAGGAAAGCAAAGTCCATCAAATTCCGAGGAAGGCTATTCTGTGTTCCGAAGAAGGATTCGGAAAAGCTCAGAGTCATTCTGGACTTATCACCACTCAACAAGTTCATTGTGAACTACAAGTTCAGAATGCTGACGCTTCAGCAAATAAGGACCCTTCTGCCCAAAAGGGCATTTACAGTCTCCATAGACATGACGGATGCGTACTGGCATGTGCCCATCAACCGTCAGGTTTCCCCTTACCTATGATTCAAGCTCCAAAAAAGAAAATACGTTTCCAGAGCCATGCCCTTCGGTCTGAATATTGCACCAAGAATATTCACAAAGCTTGCAAATGCAGTTGTTCGACAACTACGCCTCAAAGGGGTTCAGGTGATAGCCTACCTGGACGACTGACTGGTGTGGGCAGCATCCAAAGAAGAATGCATGCAAGCCTCCAGAAAAGTTATCCAATTCGTAGAGTACCTAGGATTCAAGATAAACCTGAAAAAGTCTCGGCTGTCTCCAGCTCAAAAGTTCCAGTGGTTGGGAATTCACTGGGACTTACAGTCTCATTGCCTCTCCTTGCCAAAATCAAAGAGAAAGGAGATTGCAAGGCCCGTCAAAAATCTGCTTCGGTCACGTAGGATTTCAAGAAGACAACAGGAGAGAGTGTTGGGGTCTCTCCAGTTTGCCTCTTTGACGGACCCACTTTTGAGAGCAAAATTAAAAAATGCATAAGGGATCTGGAGAAAATATGCTTACAACGATCGAAGAGATCTACTAAGACCGATACCAAATCGTCTGCGATCGATTCTCAAGCCATGGTCGGAAACAAAGAACTTAAGAAGGAGAGTATCCTTGCAACCACCTCCTCCAACAGTCACCGTATATGGGGGGAGGGGGGTCATTCTCATCTTAACTATCTGGAATCCATGGCAGTGTTTCTTTCCCTGAAGAAACTGAAACTTCGCCGCTCAATCCACATTCGTCTGGTCCTAGACAGCGAAGTGGTTATGAGATTCATAAATCGTCAAGGTTCAAGATCGCCTCAGTTGAATCAGGTGATAATAGCCATCCTTCATCTGTCCAAGAAGATGAAATGGCACTTATCAGCAGTCCATCTTCAAGGATTCCGCAATGTAACGGCGGACGCTCTATCCAAGTTCGACCCGATAGAGTTCGAATGGTCCCTAGACGCAGGATCATTCTCTTTCATATTGAGCAAAGTCCCAGGATTGCAAGTAGATCTCTTGCCAACGAGCGACAACAAGAAGTTTGCCCAGTACGTAGCCACATATGAGGATCCTCTAGCGGAAGTGACGGACGCGATGTCTCTAGATTGGAACAGATGGTCCAGGATTTACCTGTTTCCACCAACCAACCTATTGTTGAAAGCCCTCGACAAATTGAGATCCGTTCAGGGGAGGGCAGCGATAGTGGCCCACAAGTGGCCAGGCAGTGTCTGGTTTCCATTGATAACAAAACTACGCCTGAAGCTGATCCCGTTGCCGGAACCAGTTCTGACTCAGCTAGTACAGAAATCGACTGTCTACGCTTCATCAGAGAAAACCCAGAACCTTCATCTCATGATTTTCTCGCCTTAGCGGCCAAGAAAAGGTTTGAGATTTCTGAAGACAGTATCAATTTCTTAGAAGAATATAAGTCAAAGTCAACAAGAAGACAATACGAATCTTCCTGGAAATAATGGGTGGCCTTGGTTAAGGCGAAGAAACATCAAGAGATTTCTAAAGATTTCTGCTTGTCCTTTTTCATCCATCTTCACGGACAAGGGCTAGCGACTAATACGATCACAACGTGTAAATCTGCCTTAGCTAGACCGATTCTATATGCCTTCCAAGTGGATTTTTCAAGTGAAATCTTCAACAAGTTCCCGAAGGCCTGCGCAAAACTTCGGCCTGCAACCCCTCCAAAGTCTATTTCCTGGTCTTTGGATAAGGTTCTTCATCTGGCCTCGACCTTGAACAATGAAGATTGCTCGCTGAAAGACTTGACTCAGAAAGTGATATTTTTATTTGCACTAGCCTCATGAGCCAGAGTCAGTGAAATAGTGGCCCTCGCGAGGGATGATGGCCACATTCAGTTTACACCGAACGGAGAACTAAATCTCTTTCTGGATCTGACTTTTCTCGCCAAGAATGACCTACCCCCTAAGAGATGGGGTCCCTGGAGAATCTGCCCTTTGAAGGAAGAAGCATCCCTCTGCCCCGTGGAATGCCTAAAGGTCTATCTTCGTAGAACTTCAGACTTTAAGGGAGGTCAGCTTTTTAGGGGAGAAACTTCTGGTTCGATGTTATCCTTGAAACAGATAAGGGCGAGAATCACTTACTTTATTCGCAGAGCGGATCCTGACAGTACACCCGCAGGTCATGATCCGAGGAAGGTTGCCTCGTCTCTTAACTTCTTTCAGACTATGTCGTTTGATAACCTA
>NC_090738.1:104466403-104468495 GCF_036898095.1 Palaemon carinicauda
GAGAGAGAGAGAGAGAGAGAGAGAGAGAGAGAATCATTCAAATCATGTAGTAGCAATTACAATTTATGAAAATATGCTGGATTGTCATGTGAAATATACACTTGACTAAGTTAAGTAAGAAAAAATGTCTTCCTTTAATTCCAGAGAAGAAAAAAAATACTCTATTCTATACAAGGAGAACAGTATATTCTTTTGAGATTCAATTCGTCACAGCCTTTAAGAAAAATGGAAAAGTTATTCAACCATTTGTTCGGTTGAATAGCAATTTTTTTTTCCAACCGAATTGAGCTCCTTTTCAGCTGTATTTTGTTGATGGTGGGAATCTATGAACCTTGACCTAAGGTGTTTTCTAGAATTCTATTGTTTCCTTCATTAAAAACTCGAACCAATACAACATGTGAGAAAACGATGAATACTGGCATGTATTGGTTTTGGATTTATAATCTCTTGTGGATGAATTTCATGACTATTTGTATTACCTGGGGAAAGTATGTTTTCTTTCAAATATATCTTTTTAAGGACAAATAAGAGGTGAACATATAATATCTGTAAATTGGTTAGGAGGAAATATATTTATTTTTTTTATATTTCATCTTCATGCATATGATCCAGGTAATTTTTCAATATTTGTGAAATGAATAAAGAACTATAAAATTTCTTTCAATTATTTTTTTTACGTCTATATCAGAAGGTATAACACAATATTCAAGAAAATGTTAGATATATTTATTTGCATATCGTTGCTTTCTATTTCAATATAACTTATAAATTTATTTATAACATTAATATCAAACTGTTAAAATTGCTTAATGTTTTGAATGCAGCTTAATATGTTATTTGATTTGTTGTACATAACTTTTTTGAACAGTCGCACGCAATATTCTTAAACTTGATATTTATTTGTCCCACACCAATTTATTATTACACATTTTTATCGTATATATTTTTTTTTATACATTCTTAACTAACATTTGTTGGTAGACTTTTTGTTTCTGTATATCTTTTGGTGTAAGAATTGAGCATAACGTTATTAATAAAATCTTTAATGGATCAAAGAAGAGGAAGTATATGCCCTTCAGTAAGTGAGATAAATCTGTTATAACAACAGAATACGAGGGAAGGCAACGTTAGATGAAACACTTTAGTGAGGTCATGAATAGGAGATACTGAGGGAATGATTTGATCAATTAACCAGAAGCTATGGATGACCTCTCACCTTCTGCACGTTGTCTTGCGTCTGTATTAAAAAAAAAAAAAATCCTTACATGGTAAATTAAGTATTAATCATATAACACAAGAGAAAAATTACTAGAAGATTTGTTAACCATAAAATTCATAAAATTATGGTATTGCTAAGACAAAAAAGGAAAATACAAAAAAAAAATAAATAAAAAATAAATAAATAAATAAATAAATATTGGCATTACAAACTGCATCAGGCTACTGTTAAGCCTAAGGAATATCATAAGGCTTGAAGAGAAAATCGAATTGAAGGTTTGATTACATTTCCATCCAAACGGGGTGCAGTTTAAGAGAGAGTAGAGAGAGAGAGAGAGAGAGAGAGAGAGAGAGAGAGAGAGAGAGAGAGAGAGAGAGAGAGAGAGTGCCACTAACTTTATATATAAAAATTATTTGTTATATATATATATATATGTATGTATATATATGTATATATATATATATATATAATATATATATAAATATATATATATATATATATATATATATATATATATATATATTTATATATATATATATACACAGACACACAGACACACACACACACACACACACTCATATATATATATATATATATATATAATTATATTATATATATATATATATATATATATATATATATATATATATATAATATATATATATATATATATATATATATATATATATATATATATATATATATATATATATATATATATATATATATATATATATATATATATATATATATATATATATATATATATATATATATATTATAGTATATATATATATATATATATATATATATATATATATATATAATATATATATATATAAATATCTATATCATAATATATATATATATATA
>NC_090738.1:104468995-104511495 GCF_036898095.1 Palaemon carinicauda
CAAAGTAACGATTTGTTATGATAAGAAGAAGGCAAATATATTAAATTAATTACTGTGTACCTCGCCTTGATTTCTTTAATCTCTTCAAGCTTTTAAACACCACCCCCTTCTCTCTCTCTCTCTCTCTCTCTCTCTCTCTCTCTCTCTCTCTCTCTCTCTCTCTCTCTCTCTCTCTCTCTCTCTCTCTCTCTGAGAATTCAGTTTAAAATCCTTTGCCTTAAGGTTTCCAGTAAAAAAAAAGAAAACGGGAAAAAGTCCTTTAAATGATAAAAATTCAAATTCAATTTACTTACATACAAAATACCAAAGTTACAGCAAGACAATATCGATGGAATATAACCAGATCATGAATATTTTTTTAAAATCTATTCTATAAATAATGTGAGCCACTGAAGAAAATTCCTCTGGATTGAAAATAGAGAGAATGAATTTGTTTTCGCCATTGCATCTCGCCTTTCCCTTTGACCTCAAATTCACCCGAAGCCGTCGGAACTTTGCACCATGGCTGGGAAGCTTCTTATAACATGATCAGCATTCATTATCTCTCAAAACATTTTATTCTGGAAAGTCAATCACAAGTTATTTCTTGACGGGAAAATATTTACGGAGGTAACGTTGTCATTTTACTATGGCAAATATAGAAGGGACGCAATTTCATTTTAAGGAAGTTTCTTATGTGTTTATTATTTAACAATTTCTTTATTTTAGTTTATATTTTTCGACCGAAAATTTGTGGGACAACAGCCATCTTCATCTTTTCGGATATGACACCCCCCCACTCTCTCTCTCTCTCTCTCTCCCTCTCTCTCTCTCTCTCTCTCTCTCTCTCTCTCTCTCTCTCTCTCTCTCTCTCTCTCTCTCTCTCTCTCTATATATATATATATATATATATATATATATATATATATATATATATATATATATATATATATATATATATATATATATATATACTGTCCGTATATGATCTAAATATCCTGGTAATCTTATAAAAATATGAACTTCAAACTAATCACCCAAAAGTTGCTGGTCTGGATGGGTGGTCATCATATCCTGCGGGTGACTAGGTATATTAGTTATTGAGTCTTTTATATAGTTATATAGTTGTGTGTAAGAAGTCTTTTTTAAGGTTTAATGTGCCTTGTTTGGTTGATTTTAGAGCTAGTTGATCAGTTCATGAAAGTGTATTTTCCTAACTATGTACTTAAGATAATTTTATTAATTTTATTGATTTTATTAATTTTACATAAGATAATTGCAGATAGGCTGTAGATGACATAAGATATGTCGAAAGCTACCGAATAATGAAGATGATAGCAGCATTGACTATTTTATTCCTATTTAAATTGCTATTCCTAAGAGGAATCCATCTGTCAACTATATATATATATATATATATATATATATATATATATATATATATATATATATATATATATATATATATATATATATATGTATGTATATATATACATGTATATATATATATATATATATATATATATATAAATACATGCATATATATATATATATATATATATATATATATATATATATATATATATATATATATATATATATATATATATATATGTATATATATGTATATATATGCATACACACACACACACACATATATATATATATATATATATATATATATATATATATATATATATATATATATATATATATATATATATATATATATATATATATATATATATATATATATATATATATATATATGATAAATTTTGCACATTTTTACGTGTTTTTCATATTCAAATAAGCCATATATATTTCTGATACATTAATGTCTGGATTCTCTCAACGACCTCTGGATCAGAGCCCCAGGTGAAATCACACAAAGACAAGAACTTGGCTCCGGCCGGGAATCGAACCCTGGTCGGCAGGCTTGTATAGACAGTGACTAAGCCACTTGGCCACGAAAAAAGATAAGAGTCAATGACAATTCCTCTGTACTTATACCTGTCGAATTCAGGTATTTTGTACTTAGAATTGAAATCAACCTATCTTCACCAATGTTTGAAATCTTCAAAATTGTTTTGAAAACCACAATGTACTGGAAAGATTGATAACAGTTATTTTCAAAGTACTCCAGTGGAATAGAGTTGTTCCTCATTTTAACACGGAATGGCTTCACGTACTGAGCATAATAATTCTTAATTTTTGGGAAAGTAATTACTTTATGGAACACTCAAAATTCATATTCAATAAGAAGAATTTTTGCTTAAATGTTCGCTGAAATATTTTCTTACAAAACTCATTTAACATCCATAGCGCTTATAGAGTAGGTCAAATTCTATATACTTATTTACATTTCCCTGACTATATCCAGCTCTCTCCTTCAAGCTTTGGCATAGAGGTTCAGCTAGGCTGGTAAGTCCAATGTAAGATTACCCTTCTCAAGACCATGAAATTTTGACAACAAATTACGAGAAATAAACCTTGGGGTCTGTAGTTTATTGTATTTGCATCTATATTCACATTTGCATTAACGAATATATAAAACTAAGGATACAAATAAGGAGAATGCTTACAAAATCAAAGATACAACTAAGGAGAACATTGTCATACATAATATTGTTCAGTCTGCAACGCAGGGGTCGTCAGGAACACCAGATAAGACTACCTCATCCCACAGACAACGAGTAATCTCGTTGTACTCCTCCTTCCATTGTCTTCCCTTTACGACCGACCCTTTTTCCTCTCCATTCCCCCATTTCTTCACTTAAACCTCTTCTACTTCGTCCCTTCCTTCTTTCTTTTATTCCTGTGTTCTGTTCTTTGATTCTTCGGTAATTTTCATGAATGATTCTAAAGTTCATTTGTAATTGAACTTCTTGAATTATAGGTTATCATTCGGTGCTGTTTTAAATGTCGTGCATGGTTTTTTTAAACTACTGTTCTTTACTTTGATTCTTCTATCATTTTCATGAATGATTGGGCAGTTCTTTCATGATTGAACCTCTTGAAATGTAAGATATAATTCAGTACTGTTTTAAATGTCTTACATGTTTTTCATACTACTTTTATCTAATCTATACATCTATTAGTGATCTACACACTTAAAAAATCCATTAAAAAACGGTAAATGTTTGGTAACATTTATCCCAGGATTTTTACCGTTTCAAAAACCGATATATTGACGTAAAAGAGTGATATTACAGTCACTAACCCGTAAAAGATGATAACTAAGGGAGGGGAAATTAGGGTCGTCTGTATTTTACTGAAATACGGTTGAGAACAGTATATTTTTACGAAGAATTCCCGATTGATATTACGGTTTTTTTTCTAAACAATGTATTGTGGACCATTGTATCTTGATTTTTCAAGTAAACACCTACTTATACGTTTATTCAGTTGTCTTTTCTTCATTAACGTATTCAGTAATATTCTTATGATTTTAAGAAACAACAATGCTTCTGCTTATAGTTGTTATCTGTATTTTTGTCATAAATCTTATAACTTGATTATCAAGTAAACCACAGAACTTATGGACATAATCTTAGAAAACTACTCGGTATCGTCTGTATCCTTTTTTACTCACATTGATCTAGGTATGTTCATCAATTATCGAGAACCAGGCAAGCTGAGAGAGAGAGAGAGAGAGAGAGAGAGAGAGAGAGAGAGAGAGAGAGAGAGAGAGAGAGAGAGAGAGAGAGAGAGAGAGAGAGAGACTTACCAAAGAGTTGCTAATGCATCTCCCGGTGTATTTTGCATCTTCCAGTCTTGGATGGTCTGGGATGCATCTTAGGTATTTATCGAGGTTATTCTTAAACACATCTACGCTCACTCCTCATATGTTTCTTAGATGAGCTGGCAGTGCATTATATTGTCGATGCATTATCGATGCTGGTGTGTAGTGGATTAATGTCCTGTGCACCTTCCTTAGTTTTCCTGGCATAGTTTTGGGCACTATTAATCTACCTCAGCTTGCTGTTTCTGTCATTTTCAGTTCCATGATGTTTTCAGTAATTACTTCGATTTGCTTCCAAGCTTGTATTATCATGTAGCATTCTCTTTTCCTTTCTAGACTGTACAATTTAAAAAATTGCAGTCTTTCCCAGTAGCCAACCTCCTTAACTTCTATTCTAGCAATAAAGGACCTTTGTACACTCTATTTGTGCAATATCCTTTCGATAGTGGGGTTACCATATCACATTGCAGTACTCGAGTGTTCTACGTACATAAGTTTTGAAGAACATAATCATGTGTTCAGCATTTCTTGTTTTAAAGTATCTGAATATCATTCCCATTTTTGTTTTACATTCAGCCAACAGTGTTGCTATTTGGTCGTTGCATAACATTATCTTGTTTAACATTACACCAAGGTCTTTAATTTCTGCCTTGCATGTGATCGTCTGGTTATTAGGTCCCCTGTATGCATATACCATTCCTTCTCTGTTTCCATAATTTATTGATTCAAATTTATCGGAGTTAAATACCGTGCTATCTATCCACACCCATTCATATATTTTTTTTAGATCTCTTTGTAATGAGTTCCTATCTTCATCACAAGTAATTTCTTTAATTATTCTTGTATCATCCGGGAAACTTCTCACTACAGAGTCTTTAACATTATAGTCTATGTCGGAGATCATCATAACAAACGGCAGTGTAGCTGATACCGTACCCTGTGGCACGTCAGATATTACCTAAGCTTAATCTGATTTCTCGTCATTTGCAACCACTATCTGTTTTGCAGAAATTCTTTAACCCATTTTCCTATCTTTCCTACAATATTTTGCTTTCTCATTTTTTTCTCTAATATATTATGGTCTACCTTGTCAAAGGCTTTTGCAAAATCTCGATAGATCACATCCGTGTCTTTTTTATTTATCATATTTTTTCATGTTTTCATAGTGTGCTATCAGTTGGGTTTGTGTACTTTTTCCGGGAACAAAACCGCGTTGACCTATAATAAATAAACTATTTTTAACCAAAAAACTCATTATTTTCTTTTTTATTACCCTTTCATACACTTTCATAATATGAGATGTTAGACAAACAGGTGTATAATTGCTTGCCTCTAGTCTTGATCCACTTTTGAAAATAGGGGTTATATAAGCTAATTTATGTTTAACATATATCCTGATCATATCTACACTTTATCTCCGCAGTATTGCAAGTGGCTTCACGATAGTGTGTGCAGTTTTTATCTTAACAAAATCGCTAGAACTCCTTCTGATCCTACCGCCGATCCATTTTTAATATCGTTTATAGCCTGCACAATATCTGCTTCCTTAATATCTATATCCGTTAGATATTCAATATTTTCGTCTCTCATTTCTGTTTCATTATTCTCATTCGCAAATCTTGGCGTGAATTCACTCTTTTATTTTTCTGCTAATATTTTGCATATTTCTTTTTTTTTTTTTTTATTCATTAACCATCCTTTAATTTTCATAGGACCTATTTCTGATCTCCTTCTATTCATCTTTTTTACATAAGAGTAAAGTACTAAGGTTTTTTTTTCTAGATATTTTGAAGTGTCCTTTCTTCCAAGTCCCCTTTTTTTCATTTTCTTTCAATTGTATATGCTTTTGTTCTGCATTTTCTATCCTAATCTCTATTTCCATCATTTTCCATATATTTTTTTATTTTGCTAGATTTTTCTTCCACTTTTTAATTTTCTGAAATAAGATAATTTTTTTTTGGTGCACATTTTTCAACAATTTCCTCCAGTATTTTGTACAGTATATCCGTATTTACCTGTATGCTACCACTTAAAAAGGAATTTTTCCAATCTTTGTTTATTCCTTAATTTATTTCTGACCATTTTATATTCTTACTATAAAAATTATGTTTTCCATATCCATCCCATTATTTTGTGCTTTGTTTATCTCTGTGTTCACTTGCTTTGGAATGGACTATTAATTCTCTGACATTGTGGTCTGAAATTCCCGTGTTATACACTATCATTTCTTTTACATAATTCACCTCATTCACAAATACTAAATCCATGACATTGTCCTTTCTTGTTGGATTGTGGTTTATTTTTTGCATATTATGTTCTAATAGCATATCTTGAATCTTTTGAAATTGCCTCTTATCTTCTGTGCTACTATTACTCTCTTTTTTATATGTATATATCCAACCATTTTCTCCATCCGTTCTTTCCAATCCAAGAAAGGAAAGTTAAAATCTCGGGATAGCAGTATTTTCCAGTCTTCATGGTTTCTATATATATCATCTATTTTTTCCTATTATTATGTCAAACTCTTCAGTATCTGGGGGTCTGTAAACTGTAATATTCACTAGTTTTTCATATTCAAATTCTACCGCAATTAATTCTCATTCTGTTGCTGTATTTTTCACAGATTTTTCCTTGATTTATGTCTCTTCCATATATTGCGGTTCCTCATAAATTACTATTTGTTTTGCCTGATATATATGCTTGGAAACCCTTTATCTGGTCATCACTGCCAGTCTCTTGGAAATACCATGTTTCACTTATATTCAATATATCTATTTTTTCAATTTGGGTTAGTTATTCTAAGAACTCTAGTTTCCTCTAAGAGTTACTCGTGACTAAACACTGTGCATTCATCACTATGATGGTTTTTGTTTCCTCCCCATTATCTAATATTGGTAATAATATGGATTCTCCCATGCTTCCTTCCTGTTCTGATATGATATTCTTTTCTTCATTTCCAGGAATTCTGCCATTAAAAATCCAACTTTTTCATTATATTTGCTCTTCTGCCTTCATATTTATTTTTGTGTTTATACCTGCAATTATCCCCATATATGTATTAGTGTACTACTGTTGTTAACACACATTTGGGTTCTCTTCATATGTCATCTAAAATATATTAATTATTAGAGTTAGTATGTTACATCTTCAAGTAAAGTCGAAGTAAGTTAACTTTAAAATGGTTTATTTTTCAAGAACAACAACAGTGTTAACATCTCCATCACAGGAGTACAGCTGGTTTGGTCGGATGACCATTCCGTATGACATCGTCGAGTAAAACTGATACAAATATCCATATGCATGTTAAAGTTATTTCAGCACTTAATGATTTATGTTAACACCATATTAATACCGGAAGATACTCAGTTCCGTTCTCACAGGCAACCTTTCTCACGGACTGGGTTAGTGTTTACTCTTCATGAAAAATGTTACATTGCTGAGGTTTGGTATTTGCATCCTGCTATGATATGACTACAGCACTTCTCACACTCGCATCTACTTCCACAGTGACCTATTAGGTCATGTGTTTTAAACATGTAATATATAATTATTACATAAGCTCGGCCAGCTATCTCAATTTAAAAAAAAAAATAATTAACAACACGTCAAAATATGTTTACTAGGAGTGTGACTGGATACATATATTATTTTTTGTTTAACTTTAGCCATAAGCAAATGAGGATGAATGCTCAAATAGGGACATTAAAATAATAATAATAATAATAATAATAATAATAATAATAATAATAATAATAATAATAATAATAATAATAATAATAATAATAATGCATATTAACAGATATTACCAAAGCAAAGAAAAAAAATGCATGATAAATACAGAGCACATATATGGTACATTGCTAGCAACCGATTATATGGTACCCCCCAAAATAAAAAATACTTATATACATATGATTCGGTAACTTTGTTAAAGAATAATTGTTACCTTTGTCAAAAGTATAGATTATTATAATACAGTAATTAATAAATATATTTGTTACCTTGGAAAAGATACAATTTTAGTGCACAAACACGAATTCCTGTTACGTACACGTACCACGGTTTCGTACATATATATATATATATATATATATATATATATATATATATATATATATATATATATATATATATATATATATATATATATATATATATATATATATATATATATATATATATATGTATATATATATATATATATATATATATATATATATATATATATATATATATATATATATATATATATATATATATATATATATATATATATATATATATATATATATAGGGCTTATATATTTTATTAGATGCCCAATAGATTCTTTATTTAAACATTTGGGGCTCATTTTTTCATTAAGTGCCCATAGATTCTTGAAATTTTGAATGTTTTTATTAATAAAAATGTTTTTAAAATGCAAATGTTCAATGGTCTCTTCAATTACATATTACTAACGTACTAACTGCTTTTCGTACACACCACTTTTCAAAGACATTTTTACTCCTTTGAGCGAATGAAGGGGCCAGTTTCAAACGGCTTTAAATTCAATTAAATAAGGATTTTTGTCTGGACATGGCAAAACGTTCTGTTTGAGCTGCAAACCATTGTAACTTAACCTACGCCAAACAAAGATGTTAACGGCGATAAAAATCATCACCGTAACGCATAAAGCTCCCCGGAATATGTAAAATCGTAGATCTGCATAAGTCGGTGACGGGTGGTCCATCTCGGTCAATTTCATCAACCGCTTGGCTACATGTTCGTTGTATGGGAGAGGTAAAGATAGAATTGTTGTTGACCACGTGAAGTTCGCGAAGTAGGCTTGATTCCTTGCACCCTGTAATTCGGGGACGTCCCGATAAACCATCTGCTGCAATGAAGATTTGGGAATAGGACGTGGATCCGTCCCGGCGTGATACATTGAAGGCGGCCTTGTCGTATCGTATCCACGAGCCGTTGTTCAATCTGCAATTGAACTTATTATTGTCAAAGGGATAAATCCTATCCAGACATTTTCATTTGTATGGGAGAGAGCACCGTCTAGCACTATACCTAACTCGCATGAATCCATTAAAGTTTTTTGGAATTCAAACGAGTCAGCTGTACATATTTTTCTATCCATTGCGTCTGAACAGTGAGTTAATTGATTTAAGTCTTTAATTACCGCATATGTTTCCTTGTCTGGGGAAATCAATACGTGTCCTGTCAAACTGGATATTACTGGATTTGAGTGATTTGTCATGAAAGTCGGAAATGGTGATATCCTGTAAGATTGCTAGGCATCGGAAGAATCAAAGGGAATTGTAATCATAATTCTGTGATTTTCAACGCTTAATTTAATTAGGCTGCAATAAAATTCTGATCTACGTGCGTCTAACAAAGGAATATAACCTGATATCTCCCGTCCCTTTTCCACAATTAACTTTAAGTATCTTATTGGCAACAAATGTGGTGACCGTACACCTTTAGTCCGTAACGTTATGGCTTCCACATAATCTTTTGATTTCTCAATGAAATGTGCAATTCTGTTATGTATGTGATCTATTTTTGAATCATAATGCGTTAACGTTGCCAACAAATCCTGTACTTCCATAATCTGACTGATATTACTAGAATGTTCATTTACTAAACTCATAATTTGATTGATTGAAGCTAACTGATTCCTTAGTTCTGACATAATCAATTCATCTCCATGAGTCAAGAACTCAATTTTCTTATTTTGATTACTAATCTTAAGATGTTTGGTAATTCCTAAACCTAAACTTGCAATAGAACCAAAGATGTTTAGTGCAGCAAAAATAAACGGGTTACGTTTCTCAAGATTATCGTGTCATACAGTCCACATCAAAAGGTCCCGAGCCAAAAATTCTGCCTCCTAAGTCTTATTTTGCAAGTCGTCAGATAGCATCTCTCCAACTTTTAGTGTAGATGCAAGCGAACTCTCTGTATTAAAAGGAAAATGTCCTCTATGCATTTCATTTAATGAGACAGCAAACCTTGAAATGGCGCTTTTTAAGCTAGTGATGTCATTCTCTGAGAGAAAAATTGCTTGCATATGCACTTCAACAACTACGTTACTTGATGTAATAAAAACGCCTTCTTGTCTTTCAACTATAGTGCCATATTTAAAATCTATACTTTTAGTTTTAGAGCTCATGCCATAAGAGAAAAATGTCTGAGCGAACAATATCACTCCCAACAACAAAAACTTCATCCTAGAAACCTGTAACGAGAAAAATATATGTAATTACTCCTGTATTAAGAAGAAAAACTTTTAACATATAATGTAATGAAAAAAAAATCATTCCCTCACTTCTTTCCCTCTTATTTTAATTTTTTATGTGAGCCAATGGTATGATTCTCTCATCCGTGGGTTGGGATACATTTTGAACTCTAAGCCTATTGGCCGTTAATGTTTCCAAAATGTTAAATGGGCCTTCAAACTTAGGTGTTAGTTTATAATTGAGTCCTTTACGTACATTTACCTGTGTATATACATTATCACCCACGGTATATGTTTTACTGTAGTTGGCTTCGCTATTTTATCATGATTCCTTTTCATTATGATTTGTGATTCTTCTAAATTCTTTCGAAGGATATCAAAACGAGTTTTGCTTACATTTGTACATTCTTTTAAAGGATTTGATAGATTAGTTGTAGGCGTTAATACATGGAAAGGCGTTCTAACTGGGTTACCATACAATGCTTCGTGTGGTGACATTTTAATTGATATATGATATTAATGATTCAGAGTACTCAGTACCGCAGGTATTGCAATATCCCAGTTGGGGTCTGATCCCCTTAATGTTACTCTTAATATATTCAAAACCTTCCTATTTGCTCTTTCCACTAGCCCATTCGAATCTGGGTGATATATCATGGTATTTGTTTTCTTTATGCTAAGGAATTCACACAATGAGGTAAAAACGTGATTATTAAATTTTCCACCCGAGTCTGAGATTATCATGTGTGGAATTTCATGTTTACAAATGTAACACTCGTAAAACTTCCTAGCGCATTCAATCGCAGTTTTAGTTTTAAGCGCTATTAGTTATGTATATCGAGTTAAAGCATTTACAATTACTAAGAGGTACTTATTTCCTGTCTGACTCGTAAAATCCTGTCAATAAATTTAAATGTATTCTTTCAAAGCGTTGATTGGGCACGGGATAAGCCCCTATGCTGACAGGTGTTTTCGTATGCCCTTTGTTTTCCTGACATGTGCGACAATTAGCTATATGTTTTTTTATATATGTAAGCATCGTATGCCAATAAAACAATGATTTGGCTTTCTGTGACATTAATGAGAACCCCGGGTGTCCATGCACTGGAAATAAGTGAGATTGGTACCACTACCTGGTCGTTAGTTACATGTGGTGTATTGCTGGTTTCCTTGTCACGGTCCTACACAGAATATTGTCTTTGATTATATAATTCTGCTGCTTATACTTTATATATTCCCTTTCCTTATGATTGCCTTTCAAAGCATTTATATTATTTTCTAATTTCTGATCTTTTCTTTGCTCATTCTGTAATAATTCAGCACTCCAGCCCAAATTTTCTTGTTCAGATATCGTTTTAAGAATAGGCATGGATGTTGATATATCTATTAATTCAGCTAAAGGCTTTGTACAAGATGACACGGGGTTGCGTGATAATGCATCAGCAATGATATTTGCTTTCCCAGGTAAATACCCGATTCTCGCGCCAAAGTCTTGAATGATCAAATGCCACTGAGTTCGTTTGGGGCTGTGGTTGAAGCCTTCAAAGAAGTCGGTTAGTGGTTTATGATCAATAAGAACCTTAACGGGATAACCGTATATTATGAATTTAAAATGCACTAGTGAATTAACAATAGCTAGCCCTTCCTTGTCTATTACTGCATACTTACTTTCGGAAGTTCTCAGTTTTTGAGAATATAAAGCTATCGGGAAAATTTTTTTTTCATATTGCTGAAGCAATACCCCACCTACTCCTAAGTCTAAGGCGTCTGTTGCGATGAAGAATTCCTTACCGAAGTCAGGAAATTTTAAGATAGGAGAACTACACAGTTCATCTTTCAAGGTATTAAACGCCTGTTGATGCTGCTCATACCATATGAAATCTACGCCCTTCTTCGTAAGATCAGTTAAGGGAGCGGCTATTATTGAATAATTGGGTATAAAATGCCTTTAATATCCACTACAACCCAGAAATTGCTGTATTCCCTTGACAGTAGTCGGTATCGGAAAGTTACGGATACCCGACACGTTATCATGGACTACTTTAAGACCTTGGCTTGACACCATAAAACCCAAATAGACTAATTCTGTTTTGTAAAATTCACACTTACTAATCCTCACCCTTAAGTTATGTTGTCTTAGTCTCTGTAGTACTAGTTCTAATTTACTTAGATGTCCTTCTAAGGTGTTGGAAAAGATTACAAGGTCGTCCATATAGGCATGCAATATATCCCCTAGCAAGTCTCCAAACACTAGGTTAATCATTCTTGTAAATGTTATGGGAGCACAACGTAAACCAAAAGGCATCCGTAACAACTCATAATGTCCCCTGGCTGTGCTGAAGGCTGTGTATGGGATACTATCTTCTTCTAATGATATCTGGTGAAAGCCTTTAAGTAAGTCCCAACTGGTAAAATATTTATTCTGACCTAACAAAGACAAAATATCGTCAGTACATGGCACTGGGAATCGATCAGGGATCGTCTCCTTGTTTAGGTGAGGGAAGTCTACGAAGATACGCCATGTTCGATCTTTTTTCCGTACAACTATTAATGGAAAATTATAAGGGTTGTTCGATTTCCTAATGACTCCTTGTTCTAGCATTTTACCTACTTCATCATTTATTTCATTCTGGAATTTCATAGGGAGTCTGTACGAGGGTACATAGATCATTTTCTGCTTGTCCTTTAACCTTATTTGATGCTCGATCACATCTGTTTTTCCTAAGGATCCATTCGTAGTGGAAAAAACATCATGATATTCAGTTAAAAGACCAAAAATTTTCTGCTGAATTTCTTTGTCTTGAATGTCTTTATTGATTTTATTTTTAATAGATTGCAAAAGGGAGTCATCCACAACTGATTGAGAGTGATTAATTTCAGCAACGGTAAGAATACGATGTTTATAAACTTATACATCCAAGATATGTTGATTTTTGTGAATTACTAAAGTGGTATTTAAATGATTACAGACTTCAATATTACATTGTTGATGTGAGCCTACTGTATAAATAGCTTGTTTGACAGACAATCCATTAGTTTTCAAAGTGTCGGAAAGGATTAATATTTCAGATCGCGGTAATGTTTTCTTTACTTGCACTATTAAATTCGAAGGTACGTTTGGCTCGATAAATTGCGTGCAAGATGATATTATGGATGAACGAGAATTCTGCTGGGTCGCGTATATTATCTTTTTATTAGTGAGACAAGTTATTGGTTCTTCAACGTACGTCACTGTTTCTTTTGTCGTCTCCTTTTCATCCAAAACTGATTTTAAGGTATTAGAAGACTTATAGAATTTTCCTTTGATATACACGCCGTGCTTGGCAGGGGCTAAGATAATGTTTTGATTGCCCATAGATGGGTATCCTATAATTACAGCTGGATACATATTAATGTTTTGTACAACAACAAATGTATCGGCAAACGTGCGCTTACCGACCTTGAACTGAACATGAGTTACGCCTATTACATTTAATTCATTATTTCCTATACCCGAGAGTCTTACTCCGGATTTTTCTATTGGAAAGTTCGAAAACAACAAATGATGTGTCTTCAAATCCATGATATTACGTGGACTACTAGAGTAAAAAAATAATGTAAATTATCTGTGTTCTAAATTTACAGCATATAATGTTGGTCGTAACTCATTTTGACTTATTATTGTATGAATTCGTTGCAAATCTACGGGAGCATGCAGTGATTTACTTAATTCGGCCGTGTGTTTCATAGGAAAATCTATTGGCTCACAATGATCTGATAAAACATTAACTTGATTATTCAATACTACTGATGTTGACATGAATGACCTTGACCCAATATCACTCTCTTCCCTACTGGAGTTAATTTTGTGGTATTTGCTTTGCTCTGCACATTCTGAAAATTAGTCTGACCTTGCGAGGTCTAGTTTGACGACCTAGGCTCAGCGTTATTCAAAGAACTGTTTGTTTGTTTCGGATTTTGAACTACATTGACATCTTTCTGTTTCTTCTTATTAAAATGAGGATTTTTCTTTTTATTTCCATATGGAACTGACTGTGGAATTGACTGTGTATTTTTAGGATTCTGTTGTGTCTTACGCAAGTAGCACTGACTATATGAATGAGTCGAACTATTATGTATCGAACAGAATTTCGCTCTGCAGTCCGCAATCAAGTGACCTTGACGTTTGCAATTATAACACGTCATTCCTACAACTTGACTATTATTAACTACATTTACTTGTTGTGGCTTTTTTTCATTTTTTGCAAAAACTTGGGTTAACACGGGATCAAGGTCAGGACACTTAGACATGTGTTTCTTTATCTGTTTATATACATCCAATTCCGTACTTGCTGGCGTTAACTTTTTATCAAATCACCGCACTAAAGCTTCAGGCAACATAAGTGTCATGCAAGTTAAATACATTAATCGTAAAAAATCTTTCACGGAGATGTTATCTCTAGTAACCCAAGTGGAATTACCTAAAATATCATGATATTCATTGGGCCTATCGGCTATGAGAGCTGCTCTCTCAATAACATTAAGCCGAGTCATAATGCCTTGATTAAATGTATTTCTTAATGTTAAAACTACATCCAAGGCTTCTTCACCCCCATAGACCGCACGTAGCCTAACTTTGAAATCATCCCAGGTAACTGCTTCTTGAAAGGAAACACACCTTAAAAACGCACTCGCATCTCCTTTAGAAAAGTCTTTAAAACTTTTAGCTTCTTGTAATTGTACAAAAGGGTCTACGATTTGTTTGGCAGTTAAATGGGCATCGACGGATGAAATCCATGACTCCACATTTTGAGGCAAGAACCAATCAACCCGACCTTGAAAAGGAAGGATGGCAGATCGAGCATTTACAAGTGTCAACATAGGAAGGGGATTACCCTGTCCTGCTGTTGGGTTACTCGGTCCAGAGGCTGGGCTAACAGGGGGCATCATGTTTACGGTATTCCTTTTCCTATCTCTACAACCCCTTGCAATCCTATCAAAATATCTATATGAATACAGACGTCCACTGCGTAAACGCATAAGCACTAAATGATAAAGATTATAACCAAATTCCCCAAAACAATGATACTAATACAAAGATATTTCCCGAGGACTTCTGAAAGAAAACGAAATACAAAGATATTTCCCGAGAATTTCTGAAAGAAAACGGAATTAGCACAGAGAGAAAAAAAATTATAGATGAGAATTCGGAGTTGAACACAGTTTCCTTTAATGAAAGGAAATTGAAGATTAGCAAACAACTCACCCCAGTAATAATGGACTATCAACTCGTGGTAACTACACCTCACTGCTCAATACTGAAATTAATAAGAATATTGTACTTAGCTTCGGTTTATATGGCGTTGTGTGATGTCCTCATTTCCTCTCTCTTGATGTTTGGGTGAATTTTTCGGTCCGATTTCCTTTTAATGTAGTGCTTCCTAGATATGTTTCTTCAATGTTTTGTATACGATGAATGTCAGTCCTTGGTTTTCTTAGGATGTTGATTGAAGATCCAGTTCATCAGTTTGTATAACATTCATTTGTTGGTATTAAATGTTTAATTTCTTCGGTGGACTATGATACTTAGTCAAAATTGTAGATTCATTACTGTTGATTTCTTAAAGATCTTTCTCTGGTTTTTAGAGTTTTATTCGCTGGTTCTTGAAGATCTTTCTCTTGTTCATAGTGTTTTATTCGCTGGTTATTGAAGATCTTTCTCTGGTTATTAGAGTTTTACCGCTGCCACCATTTATTAGTGTACTACTGTTGTTAACACACATTTGGGTTCTCTTCAAATGTCATCTAAAATGTGTTAATTATTAGAGTTGGTATGTTACATCGTCAAGTAAAGTCTAAGTAAGTTAACTTTAAAATGGTTCATTCTTGACTGCGAAAAGCGAGTATACTCGAAAATTAAAATTTCTCCCTTAACTGCGAAAAGCAATTTTACCCCACGGTGGCGCAAAAACTTTTTGAATAGCGCCGCCGATACTTTTGACATTCAAGTGTACGCTGAAAACGTTTGCTGTCCAGTAGGTGCTGCCATCTAGTGACCAGAAGACGAAACAAAACGTAAACAATAACAGGTGTTATCAGCTGATGCGATGAAGTTCACGTTGTTTACAAACATCAGGTTTTAAAGGTATGTATTATTTATTTCAGTAATAATTTATTTATTCTAATTAGTTCTTGAATATAAGTAGACTATAATAAGTCTGATTAAATCATTAAATAAGTGTGAAATATGGTGTAATAGGAGGTAATATGAAGGGCATCTCTTTCAAGCCTAGTAAGCCTATTTTTTGGGCTCAAGCCATGGCGTCCTGATGGAAGGTTCCTTTTTGGTAGCTTCCTTGGGTATAAGACTACTAAGATATTCCCAGAGAATTTAACCACAGGTTATCACAGAATTCTAACTTCTGGAGCGAGTATCTCAAAGGTTTCCCTTTAAGACATCGTAATTCAACAGGGGACGCATGTCTGAACGCGCCACATAGCTATCTTCAACCCAAACAGAGTTAATGCTTCGGTGTGTAAGGGCTGAGAATAGCTGGGAGCCGCTCCACAGCCAATCTCACTCGTGGCTACTACTGATACTCGAGACGTAAACAAACGGACGCCATTGCTCAAATGACGTCACGCCCGTCTTCATCCTTTGTTTAGTAGCTGCCCTACTTAGACGGATTTTCCCTGTGTTAACTTTATCGTTTTGCATCTTCGTTATGTCGTTACCTTCAGCCTCGCCTTCTTCTGGAAAGTTGAGTACAAGGTTCCAGTATTGTTTAATTAAGCTCTGGCCGTGAAGTAGATATTACTTTCCGAGATAATTGCTGTTTTGTGGCAGAGCTGTGCCTCTACCGGACCCGCCATTTTATGGCGTCGTTGTTGTTATGCATGCCTTATTTAGTTAGCCACAACAACGTTTTCCGGCCTTATTTACTAATCGATTACATTAGTTTATTTAGTCTTCATAGCTAGGAACTTTTATATCGTGTTTAGACGCTTTTTATCGGTCATCGATTGACCTCATACCAGTCGGCTACTATAGCCCCCAGGCCAGGAGCCTACATACAAGTGTTCATGCATGATTTATTAGTGATCCTAGGCTAAGTTATGAAGATAGTGGCATTATTTTACAATACTTTTGACAGTGATGCAAATGTTTTCGCCTTCAGGGACCATATAGGGGATAGGCTAGTCAGTGACTCTTTCTAGCCTAACCTACTGGTAGGACCACTATATGCTTCTTTCATCCCCTGCCTTGGCATTCCCTCTAATTAGCCTTGATTCCTTTACTGAGTAAAGGGATCAATTGTCTAATAGAGTATATATCGCCTCTCTGTCCTCCCTAAGGGAATGAACCTCCCTTAGGGTTGCGTCCGAGAGTGAGGTTAGGCTAACCCTACCTCTATGGCTAGGATTGTCTATGACTTTCCTGCGATAGCGATATGTCTTCTTCCTTTCCTAGTTCAGGACTTTTAGCCCTGCTCTAGGTTGGGTTAGGAAGGTTTCTCTGTTCCATGCTGAAACTGTACTCATGCACCGTTTTAGCCGATCTGCCTGATCTTAGGTTAGGGAGTGTCCTCCCTTTCCCTAGTGGCCGCTCTGGTACAGAAACCCTTCCTTGGAAGACTTTTCTCTTCTCCCTCCCCACCTATCTCTTGTATAGCCTAGCCTATGCTTAGGTTAGTCTATACCCATCTGTCCCCTGTCCTACAACTCCTCCCTAGGGTGGAATAGTAGGGCTACCCGAGCTTCCATGTGCAGTCCGCTCTGGTACATATCCCTTCATAGTGTCCTATAAGGTTAGTTGCTAGAATAGTTCTGCATATGGGAGTCTCCCCCCCCCCTTTGGATGTCCCCTAGCCCTCCCTTGTGCTACCTTGCTCCCGGTCCTCAGTGACCCCTGCTCCTGGATGTTAGAGCCTGCCTCTATCATGGGTACACCCTCTCAGGGGAGGGGGGGATGTCCGGAATCCATGACGGTACTTCATGCATTCCTTCCCTCCCCCCTGTCTCTCTCCCTATCCTTTGAGCGAATGAAGGGGCCAGTTTCAAACGGCTTTAAATTCAATTAAATAAGGATTTTTGTCTGGACATGGCAAAACGTTCTGTTTGAGCTGCAAACCATTGTAACTTAACCTACGCCAAACAAAGATGTTAACGGCGATAAAAATCATCACCGTAACGCATAAAGCTCCCCGGAATATGTAAAATCGTAGATCTGCATAAGTCGGTGACGGGTGGTCCATCTCGGTCAATTTCATCAACCGCTTGGCTACATGTTCGTTGTATGGGAGAGGTAAAGATAGAATTGTTGTTGACCACGTGAAGTTCGCGAAGTAGGCTTGATTCCTTGCACCCTGTAATTCGGGGACGTCCCGATAAACCATCTGCTGCAATGAAGATTTGGGAATAGGACGTGGATCCGTCCCGGCGTGATACATTGAAGGCGGCCTTGTCGTATCGTATCCACGAGCCGTTGTTCAATCTGCAATTGAACTTATTATTGTCAAAGGGATAAATCCTATCCAGACATTTTCATTTGTATGGGAGAGAGCACCGTCTAGCACTATACCTAACTCGCATGAATCCATTAAAGTTTTTTGGAATTCAAACGAGTCAGCTGTACATATTTTTCTATCCATTGCGTCTGAACAGTGAGTTAATTGATTTAAGTCTTTAATTACCGCATATGTTTCCTTGTCTGGGGAAATCAATACGTGTCCTGTCAAACTGGATATTACTGGATTTGAGTGATTTGTCATGAAAGTCGGAAATGGTGATATCCTGTAAGATTGCTAGGCATCGGAAGAATCAAAGGGAATTGTAATCATAATTCTGTGATTTTCAACGCTTAATTTAATTAGGCTGCAATAAAATTCTGATCTACGTGCGTCTAACAAAGGAATATAACCTGATATCTCCCGTCCCTTTTCCACAATTAACTTTAAGTATCTTATTGGCAACAAATGTGGTGACCGTATACCTTTAGTCCGTAACGTTATGGCTTCCACATAATCTTTTGATTTCTCAATGAAATGTGCAATTCTGTTATGTATGTGATCTATTTTTGAATCATAATGCGTTAACGTTGCCAACAAATCCTGTACTTCCATAATCTGACTGATATTACTAGAATGTTCATTTACTAAACTCATAATTTGATTGATTGAAGCTAACTGATTCCTTAGTTCTGACATAATCAATTCATCTCCATGAGTCAAGAACTCAATTTTCTTATTTTGATTACTAATCTTAAGATGATTGGTAATTCCTAAACCTAAACTTGCAATAGAACCAAAGATGTTTAGTGCAGCAAAAATAAACGGGTTACGTTTCTCAAGATTATCGTGTCATACAGTCCACATCAAAAGGTCCCGAGCCAAAAATTCTGCCTCCTAAGTCTTATTTTGCAAGTCGTCAGATAGCATCTCTCCAACTTTTAGTGTCGATGCAAGCGAACTCTCTGTATTAAAAGGAAAATGTCCTCTATGCATTTCATTTAATGAGACAGCAAACCTTGAAATGGCGCTTTTTAAGCTAGTGATGTCATTCTCTGAGAGAAAAATTGCTTGCATATGCACTTCAACAACTACGTCACTTGATGTAATAAAAACATCTTCTTGTCTTTCAACTATAGTGCCATATTTAAAATCTATACTTTTAGTTTTAGAGCTCATGCCATAAGAGAAAAATGTCTGAGCGAACAATATCACTCCCAACAACAAAAACTTCATCCTAGAAACCTGTAACGAGAAAAATATATGTAATTACTCCTGTATTAAGAAGAAAAACTTTTAACATATAATGTAATGAAAAAAAAATCATTCCCTCACTTCTTTCCCTCTTATTTTAATTTTTTATGTGAGCCAATGGTATGATTCTCTCATCCGTGGGTTGGGATACATTTTGAACTCTAAGCCTATTGGCCGTTAATGTTTCCAAAATGTTAAATGGGCCTTCAAACTTAGGTGTTAGTTTATAATTGAGTCCTTTACGTACATTTACCTGTGTATATACATTATCACCCACGGTATATGTTTTAGTTGGCTTCGCTATTTTATCATGATTCCTTTTCATTATGATTTGTGATTCTTCTAAATTCTTTCGAAGGATATCAAAACGAGTTTTGCTTACATTTGTACATTCTTTTAAAGGATTTGATAGATTAGTTGTAGGCGTTAATACATGGAAAGGCGTTCTAACTGGGGTACCATACAATGCTTCGTGTGGTGACATTTTAATTGATATATGATATGAATGATTCAGAGTACTCAGTACCGCAGGTATTGCAATATCCCAGTTGGGGTCTGATCCCCTTAATGTTACTCTTAATATATTCAAAACCTTCCTATTTGCTCTTTCCACTAGCCCATTCGAATCTGGGTGATATATCATGGTATTTATTTTCTTTATGCTAAGGAATTCACACAATGAGGTAAAAACGTGATTATTAAATTTTCCACCCGAGTCTGAGATTATCATGTGTGGAATTCCATGTTTACAAATGTAACACTCGTAAAACTTCCTAGCGCATTCAATCGCAGTTTTAGTTTTAAGCGCTATTGGTTATGTATATCGAGTTAAAGCATTTACAATTACTAAGAGGTACTTATTTCCTGTCTGACTCGTAAAATCCTGTCAATAAATTTAAATGTATTCTTTCAAAGTGTTGATTGGGCACGGGATAAGCCCCTATGCTGACAGGTGTTTTCGTATGCCCTTTGTTTTCCTGACATGTGCGACAATTAGCTATATGTTTTTTTATATATGTAAGCATCGTATGCAAATAAAACAATGATTTGGCTTTCTGTGACATTAATGAGAACCCCGGGTGTCCATGCACTGGAAATAAGTGAGATTGGTACCACTACCTGGTCGTTAGTTACATGTGGTGTATTGATGGTTTCCTTGTCACGGTCCTACACAGAATATTGTCTTTGATTATATAATTCTGCTGCTTATACTTTATATATTCCCTTTCCTTATGATTGCCTTTCAAAGCATTTATATTATTTTCTAATTTCTGATCTTTTCTTTGCTCATTTTGTAATAATTCAGCACTCCAGCCCAAATCTTCTTGTTCAGATATCGTTTTAAGAATAGGCATGGATGTTGATATATCTATTAATTCAGCTAAAGGCTTCGTACAAGATGACACGGGGTTGCGTGATAATGCATCAGCAATGATATTTGCTTTCCCAGGTAAATACCCGATTCTCGCGCCAAAGTCTTGAATGATCAAATGCCACTGAGTTCGTTTGGGGCTGTGGTTGAAGCCTTCAAAGAAGTCGGTTAGTGGTTTATGATCAATAAGAACCTTAACGGGATAACCGTATATTATGAATTTAAAATGCACTAGTGAATTAACAATAGCTAGCCCTTCCTTGTCTATTACTGCATACTTACTTTCGGAAGTTCTCAGTTTTTGAGAATATAAAGCTATCGGGAAAATTTTTTTTCATATTGCTGAAGCAATACCCCACCTACTCCTAAGTCTAAGGCGTCTGTTGCGATGAAGAATTCCTTACCGAAGTCAGGAAATTTTAAGATAGGAGAACTACACAGTTCATCTTTCAAGGTATTAAACGCCTGTTGATGCTGCTCATACCATATGAAATCTACGCCCTTCTTCGTAAGATCAGTTAAGGGAGCGGCTATTATTGAATAATTGGGTATAAAATGCCTTTAATATCCACTACAACCCAGAAATTGCTGTATTCCCTTGACAGTAGTAGGTATCGGAAAGTTACGGATACCCGACACCTTATCATGGACTACTTTATGACCTTGGCTTGACACCATAAAACCCAAATAGACTAATTCTGTTTTGTAAAATTCACACTTACTAATCCTCACCCTTAAGTTATGTTGTCTTAGTCTCTGTAGTACTAGTTCTAATTTACGTAGATGTCCTTCTAAGGTGTTGGAAAAGATTACAAGGTCGTCCATATAGGCATGCAATATATCCCCTAGCAAGTCTCCAAACACTAGGTTAATCATTCTTGTAAATGTTATGGGAGCACAACGTAAACCAAAAGGCATCCGTAACAACTCATAATGTCCCCTGGCTGTGCTGAAGGCTGTGTATGGGATACTATCTTCTTCTAATGATATCTGGTGAAAGCCTTTAAGTAAGTCCCAACTGGTAAAATATTTATTCTGACCTAACAAAGACAAAATATCGTCAGTACATGGCACTGGGAATCGGTCAGGGATCGTCTCCTTGTTTAGGTGAGGGAAGTCTACGAAGATACGCCATGTTCGATCTTTTTTCCGTACAACTATTAATGGAAAATTATAAGGGTTGTTCGATTTCCTAATGACTCCTTGTTCTAGCATTTTACCTACTTCATCATTTATTTCATTCTGGAATTTCATAGGGAGTCTGTACGAGGGTACATAGATCATTTTCTGCTTGTCCTTTAACCTTATTTGATGCTCGATCACATCTGTTTTTCCTAAGGATCCATTCGTAGTGGAAAAAACATCATGATATTCAGTTAAAAGACCAAAAATTTTCTGCTGAATTTCTTTGTCTTGAATGTCTTTATTGATTTTATTTTTAATAGATTGCAAAAGGGAGTCATCCACAACTGATTGAGAGTGATTAATTTCAGCAACGGTAAGAATACGATGTTTATAAACTTACACATCCAAGATATGTTGATTTTTGTGAATTACTAAAGTGGTATTTAAATGATTACAGACTTCAATATTACATTGTTGATGTGAGCCTACTGTATAAATAGCTTGTTTGACAGACAATCCATTAGTTTTCAAAGTGTCGGAAAGGATTAATATTTCAGATCCCGGTAATGTTTTCTTTACTTGCACTATTAAATTCGAAGGTACGTTTGGCTCGATAAATTGCGTGCAAGATGATATTATGGATGAACGAGAATTCTGCTGGGTCGCGTATATTATCTTTTTATTAGTGAGACAAGTTATTGGTTCTTCAACGTACGTCACTGTTTCTTTTGTCGTCTCCTTTTCATCCAAAACTGATTTTAAGGTATTAGAAGACTTATAGAATTTTCCTTTGATATACACGCCGTGCTTGGCAGGGGCTAAGATAATGTTTTGATTGCCCATAGATGGGTATCCTATAATTACAGCTGGATACATATTAATGTTTTGTACAACAACAAATGTATCGGCAAACGTGCGCTTACCGACCTTGAACTGAACATGAGTTACGCCTATTACATTTAATTCATTATTTCCTATACCCGAGAGTCTTACTCCGGATTTTTCTATTGGAAAGTTCGAAAACAACAAATGATGTGTCTTCAAATCCATGATATTACGTGGACTACTAGAGTAAAAAAATAATGTAAATTATCTGTGTTCTAAATTTACAGCATATAATGTTGGTCGTAACTCATTTTGACTTATTATTGTATGAATTCGTTGCAAATCTACGGGAGCATGCAGTGATTTACTTAATTCGGCCGTGTGTTTCATAGGAAAATCTATTGGCTCACAATGATCTGATAAAACATTAACTTGATTATTCAATACTACTGATGTTGACATGAATGACCTTGACCCAATATCACTCTCTTCCCTACTGGAGTTAATTTTGTGGTATTTGCTTTGCTCTGCACATTCTGAAAATTAGTCTGACCTTGCGAGGTCTAGTTTGACGACCTAGGCTCAGCGTTATTCAAAGAACTGTTTGTTTGTTTCGGATTTTGAACTACATTGACATTTTTCTGTTTCTTCTTATTAAAATGAGGATTTTTCTTTTTATTTCCATATGGAACTGACTGTGGAATTGACTGTGTATTTTTAGGATTCTGTTGTGTCTTACGCAAGTAGCACTGACTATATGAATGAGTCGAACTATTATGTATCGAACAGAATTTCGCTCTGCAGTCCGCAATCAAGTGACCTTGACGTTTGCAATTATAACACGTCATTCCTACAACTTGACTATTATTAACTACATTTACTTGTTGTGGCTTTTTTTCATTTTTTGCAAAAACTTGGGTTAACACGGGATCAAGGTCAGGACACTTAGACATGTGTTTCTTTATCTGTTTATATACATCCAATTCCGTACTTGCTGGCGTTAACTTTTTATCAAATCACCGCACTAAAGCTTCAGGCAACATAAGTGTCATGCAAGTTAAATACATTAATCGTAAAAAATCTTTCACGGAGATGTTATCTCTAGTAACCCAAGTGGAATTACCTAAAATATCATGATATTCATTGGGCCTATCGGCTATGAGAGCTGCTCTCTCAATAACATTAAGCCGAGTCATAATGCCTTGATTAAATGTATTTCTTAATGTTAAAACTACATCCAAGGCTTCTTCACCCCCATAGACCGCACGTAGCCTAACTTTGAAATCATCCCAGGTAACTGCTTCTTGAAAGGAAACACACCTTAAAAACGCACTCGCATCTCCTTTAGAAAAGTCTTTAAAACTTTTAGCTTCTTGTAATTGTACAAAAGGGTCTACGATTTGTTTGGCATTTAAATGGGCATCGACGGATGAAATCCATGACTCCACATTTTGAGGCAAGAACCAATCAACCCGACCTTGAAAAGGAAGGATGGCAGATCGAGCATTTACAAGTGTCAACATAGGAAGGGGATTACCCTGTCCTGCTGTTGGGTTACTCGGTCCAGAGGCTGGGCTAACAGGGGGCATCATGTTTACGGTATTCCTTTTCCTATCTCTACAACCCCTTGCAATCCTATCAAAATATCTATATGAATACAGACGTCCACTGCGTAAACGCATAAGCACTAAATGATAAAGATTATAACCAAATTCCCCAAAACAATGATACTAATACAAAGATATTTCCCGAGGACTTCTGAAAGAAAACGAAATACAAAGATATTTCCCGAGAATTTCTGAAAGAAAACGGAATTAGCACAGAGAGAAAAAAAATTATAGATGAGAATTCGGAGTTGAACACAGTTTCCTTTAATGAAAGGAAATTGAAGATTAGCAAACAACTCACCCCAGTAATAATGGACTATCAACTCGTGGTAACTACACCTCACTGCTCAATACTGAAATTAATAAGAATATTGTACTTAGCTTCGGTTTATATGGCGTTGTGTGATGTCCTCATTTCCTCTCTCTCTCTTGATTTTTGGGTGAATTTTTCGGTCCGATTTCCGTTTAATGTAGTGCTTCCTAGATATGTTTCTTCAATGTTTTGTATACGATGAATGTCAGTCCTTGGTTTTCTTAGGATGTTGATTGAAGATCCAGTTCATCAGTTTGTATAACATTCATTTGGTGGTATCAAATGTTTAATTTCTTCGGTGGACTATGATACTTAGTCAAAATTGTAGATTCATTACTGTTGATTTCTTGAAGATCTTTCTCTGGTTTTTAGAGTTTTATTCGCTGGTTCTTGAAGATCTTTCTCTTGTTCATAGTGTTTTATTCGCTGGTTATTGAAGATCTTTCTCTGGTTATTAGAGTTTTACCGCTGCCACCATTTATTAGTGTGCTACTGTTGTTAACACACATTTGGGTTCTCTTCAAATGTCATCTAAAATGTGTTAATTATTAGAGTTGGTATGTTACATCGTCAAGTAAAGTCTAAGTAAGTTAACTTTAAAATGGTTCATTCTTGACTGCGAAAAGCGAGTATACTCGAAAATTAAAATTTCTCCCTTAACTGCGAAAAGCAATTTTACCCCACGGTGGCGCAAAAACTTTTTGAATAGCGCCGCCGATACTTTTGACATTCAAGTGTACGCTGAAAACGTTTGCTGTCCAGTAGGTGCTGCCATCTAGTGACCAGAAGACGAAACAAAACGTAAACAATAACAGGTGTTATCAGCTGATGCGATGAAGTTCACGTTGTTTACAAACATCAGGTTTTAAAGGTATGTATTATTTATTTCAGTAATAATTTATTTATTCTAATTAGTTCTTGAATATAAGTAGACTATAATAAGTCTGATTAAATCATTAAATAAGTGTAAAATATGGTGTAATAGGAGGTAATATGAAGGGCATCTCTTTCAAGCCTAGTAAGCCTATTTTTTGGGCTCAAGCCATGGCGTCCTGATGGAAGGTTCCTTTTTGGTAGCTTCCTTGGGTATAAGACTACTAAGATATTCCCAGAGAATTTAACCACAGGTTATCACAGAATTCTAACTTCTGGAGCGAGTATCTCAAAGGTTTCCCTTTAAGACATCGTAATTCAACAGGGGACGCATGTCTGAACGCGCCACATAGCTATCTTCACCCCGAACAGAGTTAATGCTTCGGTGTGTAAGGGCTGAGAATAGCTGGGAGCCGCTCCACAGCCAATCTCACTCGTGGCTACTACTGATACTCGAGACGTAAACAAACGGACGCCATTGCTCAAATGACGTCACGCCCGTCTTCATTCTTTGTTTAGTAGCTGCCCTACTTAGACGGATTTTCCCTGTGTTAACTTTATCGTTTTGCATCTTCGTTATGTCGTTACCTTCAGCCTCGCCTTCTTCTGGAAAGTTGAGTACAAGGTTCCAGTATTGTTTAATTAAGCTCTGGCCGTAAAGTAAATATTACTTTCCGAGATAATTTCTGTTTTGTGGCAGAGCTGTGCCTCTACCGGACCCGCCATTTTATGGCGTCGTTGTTGTTATGCATGCCTTATTTAGTTAGCCACAACAACGTTTTCCGGCCTTATTTACTAATCGATTACATTAGTTTATTTAGTCTTCATAGCTAGGAACTTTTATATCGTGTTTAGACGCTTTTTATCGGTCATCGATTGACCTCATACCAGTCGGCTACTATAGCCCCCAGGCCAGGAGCCTACATACAAGTGTTCATGCATGATTTATTAGTGATCCTAGGCTAAGTTATGAAGATAGTGGCATTATTTTACAATACTTTTGACAGTGATGCAAATGTTTTCGCCTTCAGGGACCATATAGGGGATAGGCTAGTCAGTGACTCTTTCTAGCCTAACCTACTGGTAGGACCCCTATATGCTTCCTTCATCACCTGCCTTGGCATTCCCTCTAATTAGCCTTGATTCCTTTTCTGAGTAAAGGGATCAATTGTCTAATAGAGTATATATCGCCTCTCTGTCCTCCCTAAGGGAATGAACCTCCCTTAGGGTTGCGTCCGAGAGTGAGGTTAGGCTAACCCTACCTCTATGGCTAGGATTGTCTATGACTTTCCTGCGATAGCGATATGTCTTCTTCCTTTCCTAGTTCAGGACTTTTAGCCCTGCTCTAGGTTGGGTTAGGAAGGTTTCTCTGTTCCATGCTGAAACTGTACTCATGCACCGTTTTAGCCGATCTGCCTGATCTTAGGTTAGGGAGTGTCCTCCCTTTCCCTAGTGGCCGCTCTGGTACAGAAACCCTTCCTTGGAAGACTTCTCTCTTCTCCCTCCCCACCTATCTCTTGTATAGCCTAGCCTATGCTTAGGTTAGTCTATACCCATCTGTCCCCTGTCCTACAACTCCTCCCTAGGGTGGAATAGTAGGGCTACCCGAGCTTCCATGTGCAGTCCGCTCTGGTACATATCCCTTCATAGTGTCCTATAAGGTTAGTTGCTAGAATAGTTCTGCATATGGGAGTCTCCCCCCCCCCCTTTGGGTGTCCCCTAGCCCTCCCTTGGGCTACCTTGCTCCCGGTCCTCAGTGACCCCTGCTCCTGGATGTTAGAGCCTGCCTCTATCATGGGTACACCCTCTCAGGGGAGGGGGGGATGTCCGGAGTCCATGACGGTACTTCATGCATTCCTTCCCTCCCCCCTGTCTCTCTCCCTATCCGGGTGCCGGTCTCTTGCCGCCTCTATTGTCGGCAATACCTGCCTCCTACCTTGGTGACTCTCCCTAACCTTGCCGCCAGCCCCCCGTGTACCGAGGGACTGCCGGCTGCTGCCGGCTACTACCGGCGGCTCTCCTCCTCCTAGCTTGTCGTCCCGCTCGCCGGTCAGCTGCCGGAGTGCCGGCATCTACTGCCGGCAACCCGGTACAGCTTTAACCATCCTTATCCCAGTCACCAATCCGGCATCCTCCGACTGCCGGAGCCGCCGCTCCCTGCCGGCGTTCCGCCGTTGTGCCGGCGGCCGCCAACCTGGTTTATGACTGACTTTAAACATTGTCTGTCCTAATGCCAGAATCTCTGCTGGAGCGAACTCCGGCATGCCGGCGGCTTGCCGGATAGCCCCGGAGGCGTCAAGAATACTTGCATCCCCTTCTTATAGCTATCATATGACAATGATAGCCCTATATCGCAAACAGATAGACTGTTTCTACTATTAAGATCAGTACCTTGGTACTGTTCTGTTAGTGATCATGCTGTCTCTTTGCATTCTTCTAAATTCCAGCATGCTGCGTGCATCTTAGCACGGCTGGTTGCCAGAAGCAGTTACCTTAAAAAGAGGCCTTCTAGCCCCTAGCTTGGGACCGAATGATCTCGGTCCCAATCTTGCCCTTGGGTTTTTTCCACGGAATTCCAATATACTATGGAACTCTAAGGAATTATATCCGGTGCCTTCGGTCACTCGGATTATCCAGGGACCAAGCTTATGGTAACCAGCCGGGCGAGATGCATGGAGTATGTTCTCCTTTACTATTTCAATCTCTATGCATCACACCCTTCATTAAGTTAAAATTAATAATTAATATTAACTTAGTTTAAGAGCCATTCTTATGACTCCCCCATACTCATTTTCTCTTTCTTCCACAGGAGGAGCAGATGAAGTGTGATTTCGCCTTCTGCGCTGTGAAACGCCCGCAGTTTTACGGGCATACGGCTTGCAGGACTCACGCCCCTTGTGCAGACAAGAAAGGGGATTTGAAGTTTTGGAATCCACTGAACTGTACAGTCTGTCAGGCTCACCTAGTTGAAGCCTTCCATAACCCTCCCTCAGCGGAGATCAGAGACATTTCTCGTGAAAAGCTGCGCAAGTGGGTGCGTGGCTTCCAGAAAAATGCTACCGGACCTTACCTGGCCACCGAAGAACTGAGGTCACTTTTGTTCCCTAAGGCCTCCCCTGATTCAGTGGTACCCAAAGACGTGATCCCCACTGTCCAAATTACGGTGGAACCTGATGTAGTCATGGCTCAGTCCATGCACGAGTGCCGTTTGGATTCCGAAGATGACGAACAGATTTCGGATGTCTCGGAAGACACGGAGAAAACGCTTATGGCTCAAGGAGCCGAAGATGACGAAGACAAGGTGGAATACGCCGAGTCGGAGCAAGAGGTCGCCCCTCCGTCCATCCCCCCTCCTACTCCTACACCGACGGAAGTGTCTATTCCGTCTACCTCCTCGACCCCGGATCCTTCTTCTTCCACTCAATAAATTGATCCGACTGATTAGAGCCGTCATGGACGACAGGCTGAAGGAGAACCAGGAGTCCATCAGGTCTATGATAGGATCCAGAGAACCGAAGAGGATTTCGGTCAAGGATCTCCCCGCTTGCTCTCATGCCAACCCGTGGAGGTATGCTGAGCATATGGTTATCACGACCGGCAGGATCTTTGTCAGTGATAAGATCGGCACGGTCCCTTTGGAAGACGTGGAGTTCTTCCCAAACTTTGAGGCCTACCCGGACTGTTACGTCCGGTTTCGTTCCGAACCTGCCTCGAAGGAAGAGACCGAACCTAAGGAAGAGATAGTGTTCGATCTCGCAAAGGCCCAGGCTATGCTAGCCACCGCATTCAAGAGTAGAGGCTTTACCTGCTCTAAGCTTCCGGCCCTGAGCAAGAAGCACCCTACTTACGTTGCACCTGAAACTGCGGTTCTTCCATTCTTGGAAAAGGCCTTAGCTGCATGCCTTAAAGCTGCGGATGAAGGGAAACCCTGCCCTGCATTGGAGGAGTGCAGACCCTTCTCCATAGTGACCCCCCCTGACGCTCGACACTGGAAAGATGTCCAACATACTTTCGTCGTGGGAAGGCTCGATCCTGACGTCGCCGGATGTCAGTTTAATGAAGACCTCCCTAAGCTCAACGATCACCTCCTTCGTCGGGAACAAGATACGAAGGAGAGGCTTGCAGCATCCCTATCTCATCAAGTCCAACTTGAAGTTATGGCCTGTGACACCAGAGTACCAGACCACTACATGGTACTCTCCAAATCCCACTTATTGACTGTAATGAAGGACTTGTACCACTTCATAAAGGCTCGAAGAGCCTGTCGTGAATTCGTGTTTGCTGGTGCCACCGTGAAACACGAACCCCGGAGGCTGATTTCCTCCAACATCTGGGGAAAACACCTCTTTCCTTCTGACCTTGCGAAGGAAATCACTGACAGAGCCGCCACGGAGAATAGGAACCTTCTCCACAAGTGGGGCATGTCCAGAAAAAGGAAACGCTCTCAGGACGACGGACCTCAACCTAAGAGGAAATCCCAAAAGCCAAAACCCCAGCAACGTCAGTAAAGACGTCAGTTTCCGGGACCCGCTACCTCCCAAGTGGTTGCCCAACCACAACAGACCTTTCAATTGGTCCCCCAACCGGTGTTGTCACAGTCACCGGTCTTCACCCCTGCCTTTGAGCAACAATCAACTACCTTTCGTGCCAAAGGTAGAGGCTCATTCAGGGGTGCAAGCAAAGACGCCTCTCGCCGTCCCTCCAGAGGTAGAGGAGGAAAGGGAGCTAGCGGCCGAGGCAGCAAGCCCTCGGGACACCAGAAGCAATGAAGTGCTTCCGGTGGGAGGAAGACTCCGCCAATTCCAGGATCGTTGGACCTTCGATCCCTGGGCGCACAGCATCATCAAGAAGGGTCTAGGCTGGAGTTGGACTCAACCACCCCCAATCTTCCAGCAATTCTTCCAACAATCAACCCCCCTTCTGGAAGAATATGTTCTAGACCTCTTGAACAAGAAGGTGATAAGGAAGGTAAAGTCCACCAGGTTCCAAGGGAGACTGTTTTGTGTCCCCAAGAAGGACTCAGACAAACTCAGAGTCATTCTGGACTTATCCCCCCTTAACAAGTTCATAGCGAACGACAAATTCAAGATGCTGACGCTTCAACAAATAAGGACCCTTCTGCCTCGAGGTTCCTACACGGTCTCCATAGACCTGGCGGATGCCTACTGGCATGTTCCAATGAACCATCACGCTTCCTCCTACCTAGGATTTCGACTCCAAAGGAAAAGCTACGCCTTCCGGGCCATGCCCTTCGGCCTCAACGTGGCCCCTCGGATCTTCACAAAACTGGCGGATGCCATAGTACAACAACTCCGCCTAAGAAACGTCCAGGTGATGGCCTACCTCGACGACTGGCTAGTCTGGGCTCCATCGCCCGAAGATTGTGCAAAATCTTGCAACGAAGTTACCCAGTACCTAGAACACCTGGGATTCAAGATCAACGAGAAAAGATCTCGCCTCTCTCCAGCTCAGAAGTTTCAGTGGTTGGGAATCCACTGGAACCTTCAGTCACACCGCCTTTCCATCCCCCAGAAGAAAAGGAAGGAAATAGCAGGGTCTGTCAAGCGACTACTGAAATCCAAACGCATTTCAAGACGACAGCAGGAACGAGTTCTAGGCTCTCTACAGTTCGCCTCAGTGACAAACCCAGTGCTTCGCGCACAGCTAAAGGATGCCGCGGGAGTCTGGAGACGTTCGGCATCCATCGCTCGAAGAGACCTCAAGAGACGGCTTCCAAACAGACTGCGACGTCTCCTAAAGCCGTGGTCGGAAGAAAAGGCCCTGAAAAGGTCCATTCCTCTCCAACACCCTCCTCCATCACTCAACATCCACACGGATGCCTCACTGGAAGGTTGGGGAGGTCACTCCCACCAGAAACAGGCTCAAGGCACCTGGTCTCCCCTGTTCAAGACGTTCCACATAAACATCTTGGAGGCCATGGCGGTCCTTCTAACACTGAAGAAGTTATCCCCGCCGCCCTCGATCCACATCCGTCTAACCCTAGATAACTCGGTGGTAGTTCGTTGTCTCAATCGCCAAGGCTCAAGATCGCCCCAGATAAATCAGGTGCTTCTCCCAATCTTTCGTCTGGCAGAGAAGAAGAAGTGGCACCTGTCTGCAGTTCACCTACAAGGATTCCGCAACGTGACAGCGGATGCTCTATCTCGGACAAACCCGATAGAGTCGGAATGGTCTCTAGACGCAAGATCATTCTCCTTCATCTCTCACCAAGTCCCAGAACTTCAGATAGATCTCTTTGCAACGAGCGACAACAATCAACTTCCTCTGTATGTAGCCCCGTACGAGGACCCCAAAGCAGAAGCAGTGGATGCCATGTCACTGGACTGGAACAGATGGTCCAAGATCTATCTGTTCCCCCCCACCAACCTTCTGTTGAAAGTCCTCTCCAAACTGAGAACCTTCAAAGGGACAGCGGCCCTAGTGGCTCCCAAGTGGCCCCGGAGCAACTGGTACCCCCTGGTCCTGGAGCTGCAGCCCAAGCTGATCCCTCTCCCGGGCCCAGTTCTCTCTCAACAAGTACAGAAGTCGACTGTCTTCGCTTCATCATCGAAAATCAAGGACCTTCATCTCATGATTTTCTCTCCCTAGCCGCAAAGAAGAGGTTTGGGATCTCGAAGAAAAGTCTGGACTTCCTAGAGGAATACAAGACCGAATCCACGAGACGGCAATATGAATCATCCTGGAGGAAATGGGTCTCCTTTGTCAAGACAAAAAATCCTAAAGAAATCACGATTGATTTCTGCATGTCCTTCTTTATTCACCTTCATGGACAGGGATTAGCAGCCAATACGATATCAACCTGCAAATCAGCCTTGACTAGACCAATTCTATATGCTTTCCAAATTGATCTGTCCAACGACATCTTCAACAAACTACCGAAAGCATGTGCTCGCCTACGCCCAGCACCCCCACTGAAACCGATCTCCTGGTCACTAGACAAGGTACTCCATTTCGCCTCCAACTTGGACAATGATTCATGCCCTCTCAAGGATCTGACTCAGAAAGTTATATTTTTATTTGCTCTCGCTTCGGGAGCTCGAGTCAGCGAAATAGTGGCATTATCAAGAGAAGAAGGACACATCCTGTTTACCGATACAGGAGAAGTTACCCTCTCCCCTGATCCGACGTTTCTCGCTAAAAATGAATTACCCACCAAAAGATGGGGCCCTTGGAGAATATGCCCCCTGAAGGAGGATGCCTCTCTATGTCCAGTAGAGAGCCTCAAGGTCTATCTTCGCAGAACTTCAAACTTTGGTGGAGGCCAACTCTTCAAAGGAGAAACATCGGGCAGCGACCTGTCACTGAAACAATTAAGAGCGAAAATCACCTACTTCATTCGCAGAGCGGATCCGAACAGTACACCCGCTGGTCATGATCCTAGAAAAGTGGCATCATCTCTGAATTTCTTTCAGAGCATGGACTTTGAAAGCCTTAAAAACTTCACGGGCTGGAAGTCCTCGCGAGTTTTCTTTAAACATTATGCGAAACAAGTGCACGAAGTCAAACATTTTGTGGTAGCCGCAGGTAGTGTTATGAAACCTGCACCTAACTCTGCGTAGAACAGTGAGTTACTTGGGACTCTAACTCTTCGGGTGCCTATGTTGACCCTCGAGCGATTCATAGTGATGTCGAAAAACACTTAGTGCTTTTATAACTGTTCTTATCCCAGGTGAAATGTCATAGTGTCACACAAGTGCCGCATGCCCTGAGCATGATGTGTTTTTAATCAAAGACTTGCGTTCCTCGAGAACGAGTACCTACTAATAATCTTGAAATTCCTTTCCAGATTCAAGAGCAAGCCTTTATTTCTATGTACATTATAATTACTGTAAATGAACTTTACTTATTGCTGTAAATTAATCAATTTCTGCATTTGTGAAATAAAATTTCTATTTTATTACTTGTGCGTCTCAATCAGCTCCTACTTACTATGAAATACATACCTGTCATAGTTTTATTTATTCCCCCTTTCTTTATGGTTATGAAGAAATTAAGATGTTTCATCTTAAATTATATTCACTCTGATTAAGTAAGGTTCCTACACGAATACTTACTTTTGATACCCGAGAGATGAACTCAATACACAGTGCCCAACCACCACTGGTCTAATTTCAGAATGTTCCTATACAAATACCAAACATTCACCTTCATCTCTAAGTTCTTCAAGTTCTTCTATCAGGATGAATAGCCCTTCAATACCACTTTGACGTCGGCATAGCCCATGGGAACTTCACTGCCAAGGGGGGCAGGATACTTCTTCCCTATGGTTCTTTATTAAAGATTACTATGCTGTTTTGTCAATGCCTTGGCACTTAATACTAGGGGAAAATCTACCACGATACATTGATTCTCTGGTACTCTTCCATCAGGACGCCATGGCTTGAGCCCAAAAAACGGATTTTGAGCGAAGCGAAAAATCTATTTTTGGGTGAGATAGCTACGGCGTCCTGATGGACCCTCCCTACTACTTCGTCCAGTTTTGTTCCCACCCTGTGCTACTGTATCATGGTGATGGGCAGCAACTGGCTTCAGGATGAAGACGGGCGTGACGTCATTTGAGCAATGGCGTCCGTTTGTTTACGTCTCGAGTATCAGTAGTAGCCACGAGTGAGATTGGCTGTGGAGCGGCTCCCAGCTATTCTCAGCCCTTACACACCGAAGCATTAACTCTGTTCGGGGTGAAGATAGCTATGTGGCGCGTTCAGACATGCGTCCCCTGTTGAATTACGATGTCTTAAAGGGAAACCTTTGAGATACTCGCTCCAGAAGTTAGAATTCTGTGATAACCTGTGGTTAAATTCTCTGGGAATATCTTAGTAGTCTTATACCCAAGGAAGCTACCAAAAAGGAACCTTCCATCAGGACGCCATGGCTATCTCACCCAAAAATAGATTTTTCGCTTCGCTCAAAATCCGTTTTACTGTAAGTTGGCCAACTTCGATTATGTTATGATAGGCTTTGTGTATAGGCCTGGACTTATTATAATGGTAGAATATGATGCATATTACCATGAACTCTAGGCCTAATATCAGTGTCTTCAAATATGTGATAATATGCGAATTGTAAAGACAAATCATAGGCTACCGGTAGGCTACTCCTTTCTCTCTCTCTCTCTCTCTCTCTCTCTCTCTCTTTCTCTCTCTCTCTCTCTCTCTCTCTCTCTCTCTCTCTCTCTCTCTCTCTCTCTCTATATATATATATATATATATATATATATATATATATATATATATATATATATATATATATATATATATATATATATATATATATGTGTGTGTGTGTGTATATGTATATGTATATATATATATATATATATATATATATATATATATATATATATATATATATATATATATATATATATATATATATATTATATATATATATATATATATATATATATATATATATATATATATATATATATATATATGTCTAGTAGCTATAAATGTAATTTCTTTATTAGGGTATGCTAATTTTATTTTTTACTTTCAGGGTCACCTATAATGGCTTCAAAAAGGAAGAGGTGTGCAACACAACGGGAGATTGCTGATATTCTTGCAGAAGAAGACTCAGAAACAGAAGATTTATTTGTACAAAGGGAAGAAGAACTATATGAGGATTAGTGCACAAAAGTAGTCTAGCAAGCTACTTTTCTAAAAAGTTTTGGCTAACTGAGACACCTGGTTTTTCCAACATAATGTCACGTGACAGGTATGAAATTATCCGTTCCTGTCTACATTTTGCAGATAATTCTGTTGATGGTAATGATGACAGACTTTATAAAATAAAACCAATTTTAGACATGGTGAAAGATCTATATTCTAAATATTATGTAAGTGGTAGAGATTTCAGTGTAGATGAAAGTATGGTGAAATTCAGAGGAAGGCTTTTTTTCAAGCAGTACATGCCTAAAAAGCGTACCAAATGGGGAATTAAGGTTTGGTCTCTCTGTGACTCTAAGACTGGTTATCTGTTGAAATTTGATGTTTACACAGGGAAGGGGCTAGATTCTAATAAAGGCAAAGGACTTGGTGCATCTGTTGTAGAAAATTTGTTTGAAAGCTTTGAAAACAAAGGCCATGTAGTTTACATGGACAGCTTTTTTAGTGGAGTACCTCTTTTTCAAAAACTTCGAAGTAAAGGTACTGGAGCATGTGGGACAGTTCGTCCAAACAGAAAATATTTGCCATCACAGATGAAAAAAATAAAACCTAAGAAAGGCCAGCTACCAATAATGTGGAAGAGTAAAGATTAGGAATTGGTTGCTGTCGTTTGGCAAGATAGTGGTAGAGTAAATATCCTTTCGAGTGTTGGGGACAAAGGTACAGTGAAAAAATCTATTCAATCTAAGAAAGGGGTAAGGGAAGTAGATAAACCATCTTTGCAAGCTCAGTACAATAAATATATGGGAGGGGTAGACCATTTTGATCATTTCTGCTCAACCTACCCCTTCAATCACCGTAGCAAAAAGTGGTATCAGACACTCTGGCATTTTGTGATTGAAGTTGCTCTTGTAAATTCCAAAATTAGTTACAACTTGCAAAATAGAAAGAAATTGACCCAGGTTGTGTTTAGACAAGAGGTAATAAAAGGATTGTTAGAAGGATATAACACAAAGCTAAGAAGAAAGAATGTTGTTAGGGACTTGGTGGAAAACAAGCGCTTGGGAGAAAGGCATTTTATTGCTCAGTATGAAAATAAGAAGTACCTACCTAATTGTAATATTTGTTCAATATTGCCATCTCAATGTTGCAGACATCATATTTCTGTAAACAGTGCCCACAAAACACTCCTCTTTGTGTTGTCCCCTGTTTTGAAAATTTTCATACTGTGATGAATTATAAGAAAACATGTAAATGTAAGGATGAAAAGAAGTGAATATGTCTTTTTTGTCAATTGTTTGTAATTTTTTCATATTTTTTGTAATAAAATTTTACTTCCATAACTTTTCTGGTTTTATTAACAATTTTTTATATTTTCCAAAATATAACAAAATGTGTACTAGTTTAGAATCAAAATTTAAGTACATAATCATAACAATATTTCAGTATATTTCATTAATTTTGTTATTTTTCATCATAAAAAACATATTCCAACCCATTTTACATGTCAATTGTGATGATATGCAATTTTCGTAATTTTTTTGAAAAAGTACGTTTTTTGGATAAAAATGGTAAAAAATGTGTTAAAAAACAAAAAAATATAGAGTTTAAGAGTCATGAATAGATGGAAAACATTGTTTCCAATATCAGGGGGTACTTAGAAATTAATTTCTACAAACTTCAAAATTTGCAGGCAAATTACGTTTTTCGGGGACAAAAATCCTCCGAGCACTACGCAGCCAAAGGATTAAGAACAACAGTGTTAACATCTCCTTCACATGAGTATAGCTGGTTTGGTCGGATGACCATTCCATATGACATCGTCGAGTAAAACTGATACAAATATCCATATGCATGTTAAAGTTATTTCAGCACTTAATGATTTATGTAAACACCACATTAATACCGGGAGATACTCAGTTCCGTTCTCACAGGCAACCTTTCTCACGGGCTGGGTTAGTGTTTACTCTTCATGAAAAATGTTACATTGCTGAGATTTGGTATTCGCATCCTGCTATGATATGACTACAGCACTTCTCACACTAGCTTCTACTTCCACAGTGACCTATTAGGTCATGTGTTTTAAACATGTAATATATAATTATTACATATGCACCAACCCCTGGCCTTATAGATGCATTCTTTGTAGTTGGTCTCCAATTGTGCATATTTGGGTTGCAAGGCATCATATCTGGGGGCTTTTTTTGCATAGCACGGTATCTACTCGGCTTGTTTTTTTTTTTTTTTTCTTGTATGTTTTTGAGTTTTCTGACTTCCATTCATAGTTGTAGGATGCATATTTCAACTTTTTATCTTTTAATTTACCTCCTTTTCCTTCTTTCAGGTTTTTGCATATTTTTGGATGGAGATCTCTGCATTTGTCTCCATATCGGTCTGAATACGCACATTTACCATATATCTTTGGATGCTTGTAGTAGCATCTTTCGCCAAATCTGCAATTCCCTCTTTTCAGTGAATTGCCGACTATATCTTTCTTTTCTTTTCTTTTCCTTTTCTTGCTTATCCCTAAAAGTATGGAGGTCCGGGTAGAGTTTCTTGGGTCCATTATTTGTTTCCATTTGTAAAATTATTTCTTCGTAAGTATGTTGTTGAATGGCATCATATGTTGTATCAATGACTTCCTCTGCATCCTTACACATATCCTGCTCATTTTTCTCTACTTTTTCTTCTTCTTCTTCTTCTTCTTTTCTTCTTCTCCTTCTTCTTCTTCTTCTTCTTCTTCTTCTATTTACAGATTCAGTCTCGACTTAATTATATTTTCTATCCAGACTAAGCATGTTGAGCAGAATACCTTTGTGTCTTTATCTTTTATTTTTTGTTTTACTTCAGCGCAAGTAGGGTGTGTTGGTACATGATATGCATCGCATTTCCTGATCAGTTGATGTGGATTAATAATGGAATACCACATGTTACATGTATTGCACCATTTTGGCATTTTTTTTCCTAATGCATCAATCAGCATATTCACCATATTGGTCTTCTAATTGTTCTTTGATGGAATGTGTTGATTGATGTAAGCTTTCTTTATAAGTCTATTTATCACCTGGATCTTATTTGGAATCTCTTCTATTATTTTGATGATGTTTTCCACAGACTCGGTCCAGTTTGTTGGAGCATACTATTTCAATATGTTTGAGAATATTTTTCCATCACCCTGGTTGAAGCTATTAGCAACCTCTGTTATCAAAAGGTCTAGTTCTTATTGTGCTAATTCATGGAATTTACTCTTGGTGATTGCAGCAATGTCCCTCCATTCTTAGTAATTCACAAGATAACTATTCTCTGCTGACGTTTTATCCCACTTTTCTGACCTAAAACTAATCATCGACTATTCGCAAAAACTTGTAGCTATATTGCACTTATAGCCTTTTGTTATCCGCGTTAAATTTGCTTATTTATCGGATCAGACGAGTAAACTCACTCACCAACATACAGTAACACTCGCAGAGAGAGAGAGAGAGAGAGAGAGAGAGAGAGAGAGAGAGAGAGAGAGAGAGAGAGAGAGAGAGAGAGAGAGAGAGAGAGAGAGAGAGAGATAAAAGACTAGATGAAAAAGATATTCATAACATAAAAACTCAATATGTAATAAATATATCTCTCCAGTAAAAGATATGAAGTAGAAGAGTGATACAGTAGCTTTAAATCTGATATTACTCACCATGGAGGATGAAATCTACCTATCTTGCGCTTTTTTAATTGTATTCTTTGATATAAAGAGTAAAGAAAATAAAATCTTATCAAACATTTTCGAAATAAATAAATATATATATCCTGATATTCCATTTGACGTTAATCCATTTCTCCTAACAGTGATGATTCTAGCGAAAAGAAAACAAATATGTTTTACATTCATCCTTCTACTGGTGAATAGTTGGTTAGCCATATGCTTAGTGAAATATCCCCAAATTAGTCCCTACATACTCTTAACGAATAAAAAATAAAAACTGCCTTGGTAGTCTCTTTAACTTCTCTACTTGCAAATTGTTTTGTCTCCTTACCAGTAAACATTATCTATTATCTATCCGACAATTTCCCAGGCCTTCCTGTAATCATACTTTTCAGCAATTGGAAATTTTGCAGTCTTTACAACAACTCATTGCCCTCCATTATTCCATAACAGAAATCCTCTAGTTCTGATTAATCATTTCACAAGTGAGAAACCTGCTACTTTTTTTCTATTCATTTTTATTTTATACCTATACATTTCAAGCCATATCATTTCCTGCAACACAATACTCTACGTAGGCAGTCCATATCAACAGGTGTATTCTCTGTTATCCCACTTAGCATTTAAACATTAATTCCATAAAGTAAGGTTGGTGAAAAGATATTTTCTTACATTTTAGATTTGTTTTACACAGACACTTAAATTCACTTACCAATTTATTAATCCCAATATGATATTTTTTTAGCTCTATTGTATTAGGAGTACTTTCTTCTCATATACTAGCATCATCCATTATATTTGCACCAAGACACCTATATATGTATAAGTCAACCAATATCATTATTGTACAACCAATGATAAGATTCATTACTAAATCTTCTTTTTTGATATTCTCTAATTGTCTTATTTGTAGCTAAGGTGGGGTCAGATCTGGGTGGCTCCAAGTAATAACATTTTGATATATGGGCATCCCGTCCCGTAGGAAGCGACGTACAGTGTACACTCTTGCCAGTTTCTTAGCTAGTGAAGTGTGTATATCCACAGAATATCAAATGACAAGGTATGTAGGGAATGTACGAGGCCTCGATATGTATACAAATAGAGAAATGATCGCAGACATTTTAAATTCAGTCAATTCCTGATTGAGGCTGAACATCTTTGTAGCCTCCGATAGCCAGGGAGGCTTCACATCAACCCCTGGATTTTCTGTAAATAGGAGCTTTATGTATTCAGCACGCGGAGCAAAGGTAGTGAAAACATGATTTCCAGCTATGTTAGGTATACTCCAAATAGCAGGTCAGGGCTGGGAAATTTTAGAACTTCCATTTGAGAGGAAAAATCATAACACTTTGTAGTTTTAGCAGCAGGGAGTGGTGGTTCATTACTTCTATCCGAATCATGCTCCATACAACGTTTGTTGGAAATAGGGGTATGGTCCATCAGGCTAGGGGCTGCACCAGCAGGGATTAACCATAATGATCACTTAAAGCAAGATCATCCTCAATATCAGCAAGAGTATCAGGTCTTGAGAATCCATAGTCATTATCAACTGCTGTTTAAACAACACCTGCATCTGAGTTCGTTCCTCTAGTACATTAACGTAGCCATGACTGAGAGAGAGAGAGAGAGAGAGAGAGAGAGAGAGAGAGAGAGAGAGAGAGAGAGAGAGAGAGAGAGAGAGAGAGAGAGAACTATTGTTCGTTAATTTTCATATATATATATTGGTTTTAAACGTCCACATATTTTTTTTTATTATTATTCTGAAAATGCCTATCACGTTAAGCCCATTAACGATATAAAAGTGTAAAGAGCTTTTATTCATTAACATAAGCAATTTTCTATAGAAAATCTCTACCTTCATAACACAAAGTAACTTGAAACGGTAAACCCTCCCTCCTTCCTTGCTACCGTCTCTTACACCTGACATTAAAATAATCTATTGAAACTTAAGGGTGAAAGTAAGGTAAGAGAGGCGACACGCCTTTTACCGCTGACTGTAGAGTGGTCTTGAAATAAACTTGGTATCTCTCTTAATAGGCCGATTGGCAAAGTCTTCCATGCATGCATTGTTTCGGCTAAGGCCGTAGGTTCGAATCCTTGTTCAGCCAGAAGCATTTATCATAGATAGATTTCTAGTCCATATATATTGCCAAGGGTTGAATTCGATATTGAATGCAATTGTGTTTTGTACTTACATTGATCAAAATCATGATTGTTAGTGATACATATACAATATCCATCGATCTATCTATCTATCTATCTATTTATCTCTCTCTCTCTCTCTCTCTCTCTCTCTCTCTCTCTCTCTCTCTCTCTCTCTCTCTCTCTCTCTCTCTCTCTCTCTCTCTCTCTATATATATATATATATATATATATATATATATATATATATATATTATATATATATATATATATATATACATACATATATATATATATATATATATATATATATATATATATATATATATATATATATATATATATATATATATATATATATATATATTATATATATATATATATATATATATATATATATATATATATATATATATATATATATATATATATATATATATATATATATATATATATATATACACCTTTCAATATAGAACTTACTCTGCCTTGGGATCTCAATTGCATAGGGAAATATCTTTAATGATAAATATCTCAGCCCGGCTAATGACAAGAACCTATGGACGATAAAAATAAAGCTAAATATTTGACTGTTTAAACTAGCCTAACGCTTATTTCCATTTCTGTCAATCAGAGGTTATTTGTAACTTATTCAAAAAAACATTTTTAATATTTTGAAAAAAATCTCAATTAACCTTTCTTGACATCCAACAACATATCCTCTCTGTTAACATCTCCATCGAATGAAAAATGTGAAGAAATTAAACCTTTCTTGTAACATATTGGTAATGATTTAAACTGACTTTACTATCGTTACAAAAGAAACCATTCTTTTGAAACAAACTTTCGTATAAAAAAAAACTTTATTTATAGTGTTATTAATCTAGGCAACATTATAATCCTGTATGATCACGTTTTCTTCACTCCAAACTATCATGCCCAACTCTATGACCAGAACCAAATATTCGCTGTAGTGAAAATAAATGTTGACACATGAATGCCATCCATACTTGATAACTTAATGCAACATCCAGACTTCACCTATATAAATAAACATTTGTACGCTGTGTCTTCTGATTCATTTGCAGATATCGTCAGCATTCCTTTCTTGTAGGTGGCCTATCTGTTGTTCTCTGTCTATCAACAATTTAACATGTTTTTTTTTCTTTTTTGAATATATTTACGTTTGGCCTATCATTGTCTTATGAAGACCGTGGCCGTTACTGGTAAGGGAA
>NC_090738.1:104516495-104533995 GCF_036898095.1 Palaemon carinicauda
GCCTTGCAGTCCGATAAGACAAGTGTACTTTTGGCGCCAAGGAAGTGTCGTTCTTAGGGCACCGCATCACTCCTGAAGGAGTCCATCCTCTCCCTGGAAGGTAGTAGCCGTTCAAAACTTCCCCATGCCCTCGACCGTCAAAGTACTGCAAGAATTCTTGGGCATGATCAACTATCATCACCAATTTTTGCTAGCCATTGCCGCCACTCTTGCTCCCCTCTACACCAAAAGATCTGAAGTGGGGCCCCCATTAAGAAGCAAAGTTTTACAACACAAATAATACCCTATCAATCGCTGCTGCTCTCACTTTTCCCGTCCCACATGCTACTCTCCTTCTCACCCTGTCCATTGGCCTTCTTCAGTAGAAAGCTGTCCAAGGCAGAATCAGGTTATTCTACCTTCGATCGCAAATTGCTGGCGGTGCACTTGGCTGTCCATCACTTTTGCCATTTCTTAGAAGGTATGCTCTCCATGATTCGCACAGACCACATGCCTCTGGTGCATGCCTTAACTTGATAGTCTAACGCCTAGTCCGTCCGTCAACGCCTTCAACACATCCTTGGGAAAATGAATCCCGTTGCCGATGCTCTGTCAAGATACATGCCCAAAGTTCAACTGGGATTTGATTACAGCACTTTGGCTGAAGCCCAACATCAGGATCCAGAGTATCAAGCATGTACGACATCTTGCACATCCCCCCGTTAGGAAGACGTCCCCCTCGACGGCTCCAACACAACCATCGTCTGTAACATCCGTACTGGTAGACCACGACCGTGGATTCCTGCTCCCATGCGCCGGCAGGTGTTTGATTTCATTCACGACCTTTCACATCACTCGTGCTGTTCTCCTGTACAGCTGCTGAAGACGAAGTTCATTTGGAACGACATTACTAAGGATGCTAAGGATTGGGTCCACATCTAAACATCTTGCCCAACTTCCAAAGTAAATTGACACACAAATTCATGAGTGGGAACCTTTCCTTAACCTCAGCATCATTTCGCCCACATTTACATCGACGTTGTAGGCCCCCTACCCACATCACAAGGACATCATTACCTGTTTACCACCATCGACCGCTCCACTCGTTAGTTTGAAGTCATTCCCATGGAAACTACAACGTCCGCCTCATGTACATCTGCCTTACTCTCAGGATGGATAGCAAGATTTGGTATCCCTAAACATATTACTTTTGACAGGGGTACCACTTTCACCTCTCAATTGTGGACATCATTAGCGAATCTCCTGGGCATCACCCTACATCAGACAACTGCCTACAACCCCGCTGCCAATGGAATGGTTGAACATTTTCATCGCACCCTCAAAGCAGCTTTGATGTCCCACTGAAAGGACTCCAACTGGTTTACTCAGTTTTCCTTGGTCCTCCTGGGACTAAGGACCACTCTTAAAGATGCCCCGGACGTTCTGGCAGCTGAAATGGTGTATGGTAACTCGTTGGTCTTCCCTGCCGAATTTTTACATTTTGCAATCTCTCTCCAATGATCTCCAGCACATACCTCACGTCGTTGGAATATTTACTCCGTGCCTCCAGACTTACAAGCCCCCAGCGAAGCATCACATACTGACAGACTAGCACTCTGGAATGCACGTCTTTCTACGCAACTACACAAGCAAGCCCCTGCTAACGCCCCATTACACAGGCCCTTTCCTTCTGATCTGACGCAATCCGAAAGCATTCCTACTAAACATTCGTGGCAAAGAAGATGGGTCTCCATTGATCGTCTAATAACTTCTTATCTCTTGCCACATGACCCGCCTACACTTCGCCTCTCTAGATCAGGGCTCCCTATTTAACATGTACAGTATGTCAGTTTTAGGGGGGGGGCATATATTGGTGTGCTACTGTTGTTAACATTCATTTGGGTTCTCTTCAAATGTCATCTTCAATATGTTATAGATTATATTTGGTATGTTACATCTTCAAGTAAAGTCTAAGCAACTTAACTTTAAAATAGTTTATTCTTTAAAAACATCTCCATCACAGGAATATAGATGGTTTGGTCGGAGGACCATTCCGTATGACATTTCAAAGTGAACTGCCACAAATATCCATATTCACGTTAAAGTTTATACAGTTATCTCAGCACTTAAGGATTTACAGTAAACACAACATTAATACCGGAAGGTACTTGTTCCCTTCTCACAGACATCTCTTTCTCACGGGCTTGGTTGTTTTTACTCTTCATGAAAAATGTTACATTGCTGAGGTTTGGCATTCGCATCCTGCTTATGATATGACTATGGCATTTCTCATACTTCTCTTTTTTCCTCAGTGACCTGTAGGTCATGTGTTTTAAACAAGTAATATCTAATATATTACATTAGCTCGGTCTGCTACCTAAATTTTGGAAAATTTAGATATACATCAAAATATATTTACTAGGAGTGTGACTGGATATATATATATATATATATATATATATATATATATATATATATATATATATATATATATATATATATATATATATATATTATTTTCTTTTTTTTAACTTTACCCATAAGGAAATGAGGACGAATGTTCAAATAGGCACATTAAAAAAGATAATAATGCATACTTAACAAATATTGCCAAAACAAAGAAAAAATGCATGATAAATACGGTTTATATATATGGTACATTGCTAGCAAATGATTATATGGTACCAACAAAAAAAAAATACTGATATACATATGATTCGGTAACATTGTTAAAGAATAGTTGTTACCTTTATCAAAAATATAGATTATTATAATACGGTAACTAATGAAAATATTTGTTATCTTGGTAACGATACAATTTTAGTGCACAAACACGAATTCCTGGTACGTACACGTACCACGGTTTCGTACATATTTATATATATATATATATATATATATATATATATATATATATATATATATATATATATATATATATATATATATATATATATATATATATATATATATATATATATATATATATATATATATATATAGGGCTTATATATTTTATTAGATGCCCATAGATTCTTTATTTTAACATTCACGCATATATATTTTATTAGGTGCCAAAAAAATGATTTATTTTTTAAATGTTTTTCAAAATGCAAATGTTCTATAGTCTCTTCAATTACATATTACTAGCGTACTAACTACTTTTTGTGCACAACACTTTTCCAAGACAATTGTACTCCTTTGAACGAATGAAGAGGCCAGTTTCAAATGGCTTTAAATTGAATTAAATAAGGAGTTTTGTCTGGACATGGCAAAACGTTTTGTTTGATCTCCATCTTATTTCTCTTTAACTTATGCCAAACAAGGATTTTAACGGCGATAAATATCATCACCGTAAGACTGATTACTGCTAGTAACACATAGAATCGACGTTCTGCATTAGTCGGTGTCGGGTGATCTATCTCGGTCAATTTCATCATCCGCTTAACCACACGTGCATTGTATGGGAGACGTAAAGATGGAATTGTTGTCGACCAAGTGAAGTTCGCGAAGTAGGCTCGTTCTCTGATGATAGTCTTGATTCCATGAACCATGTAATTCGGGGACGTCCCGATACAACCATCTGCTGCAACAAATATTTGGGAATAGGACGTGGATCCGTCCGGGCATGATACATTGAAGCCGGCCTTGTCGTATCATATCCACGAGCCGTTGTTCAGTCTGCAATTGAACTTATTATCGTCAAAGGGATAAAGCTTTTCCAGACAATTTTCATGTGTATGGGAGAGAGCACCTTCTAGCACTATACCTAACTCGCATGAATCCATTAAGTTTTTATGGTATTCGAAGGAGTCAGCTGTACATATTTTTCTATCCATTGCGTCTGAACAGTGAGTTAATTGATTTAAGTCTTTATTGACCGTATATGTGTCCTTGTCTGGGGAAATACGTGTCCTGTCAAACTGGATATTACTGGATTTAAGTGATTCGTCATGAAAGTCGGAAATGGTAATATCCTGTAAGATTGCCTGGCATCGGGAATTGTAATCATAATCCTGTGATTCTCAACGCTAACTGTAATTAGGCTGTAATAAAATTCTAACCTACGTGCGTCTAACAAAGGAACATAACCTAATTTCTCCCGTCCGTTCTCCACATTTAACGTTAAGTCTCTTCTTGGCACCAAATGAGGTGACAGTACACCTTTAGTACACCTGATAGCTTCCACAGAGTCTTTTGATTTCATCAATGAAATGTGCAATTCTATTATGTATGTGATCTATTTTTGAATCATAATACGTTAACGTTACCAACAAATCTTGTACTTTCATAATCTGACTGATATTACTAGAATGTTCGTTTACCAAACTCATAAGTTGATTGATTAAAGCTAACTGATTCCTTAGTTCTGACATAATTAATTCATTTTCATGAGTCAAAACCTCAATTTTCTTATTTTGATTACTAATCTTAAGATGATTGGAAATTCCTAAGCCTAAACTTGCAATAGAACCAAAGATGTTTAGTGCAGCAAAAATAAACTGGTTACGTTTCTCAAGATTATCGTGTCTTACTGTCCACATCAAAAGGTCACGAGCCAAAGATTCTGCCTCGTAAGTCTTATTTTGCAAGTCGTCAGATAGCATCTCTGCAACTTTTATTGTTGATGCAAGCGAACTCTCTGTATTAAAAGGAAAATGTTTTCTATGCATTTCATTTAATGAAACAGCAAACCTTCAAATGGTGCTCTTTAAGATAGTAACGTCATTCTCTGGGAGAAAAATTGCTTGCATACGCACTTCAACAACTACGTTACTTGATCTAATAAAAACGTCTTCTTGTCTTTCAACTATAGTGCCATATTTAACATCTATATTTTTAGTTTTTGAGCTCATCCCACACGAGAAAAATGTCTGAGCGAACAACATCACTCCTAACAATAAAAACTTCATCTTGGAAACCTGTAATAAGAAAAATATATGTAATTACTCCTGTATTAAGAAGAAAAACTTTTAACATATGACGTTCACAAAAAATAAAAAAAATAAAAATCTTTCCCTCACTTCTTTCCCTCTTATTTTAATTTCTTATGTGAGCCAATGGTACGATTCTCTCATCAGTGGGTTGGGATACTTTTTGAACTCTAAACCTATTGGCCATTAATGTTTCCAAAATGTTAAATGGGCCTTCAAACTTAGGTGTTAGTTTATTATTGAGTCCTTTACGTACATACCTGTATATATACATTATCTCCCACGATATATGTTTTAGTTGGCTTCGCTATTTTATCATGATTACTTTTCATTATGATTTGTGATTCTTCTAAATTATTTTGAAGGATATCCAAACGACTTTTGCTTGCATTTATACATTCTTTTAAAGGATTTGATAGATTAGTTGTAGGCGTTAATACACGGAAAGGCGTTCTAACTAGGGTACCAAACAATGCCTCGTGCGGTGACATTTTAATTGATATATGATATGAATGATTCAGAGTACTCAGTACCGCAGGTATTGCAATATCCCAGTTGGGGTCTGATCCCCCTAGTGTTACTGTTAATATATTTAAAACCTTCCTATTCGCTTTTTCCACTAACCCATTCGACTCTGGGTGATATATCATGGTATTTATTTTCTTTATGCTAAGGAATTCATACAATGAGGTAAGAAAGTGATTATTAAATTCTCCACCCGAGACTGAGATTATCATGTGTGGAATTCCATGTTTACAAATGTAACATTCGTAAAACTTCCTAGTGCATTCAACCGCAGTTTTAGTTTTAAGCGATATTAATTCTGTATATCGAGTTAAAGCATCTACAATTACTAAGAGGTGCTTATTTCCTCTGTCGGACTTGTAAAATCCTGTTAATAAATCTAAATGTATCTTTTCAAAGTGTTGATTGGGCATGGGATAAGCCCCTAGGCTGACAGGTGTTTTCGTATGCCCTTTGTTTTCCTGACAAGTGCGACAATTAGCTATGTGTTTTTTTTTATATCTGTAAGCATCGTATGCCAATAAAACAATGATTTGGCTTTCTGTGACATTAATGAGAACCCCGGGTGTCCATGCAATGGATTTGCATGCAACCAATTCAGGACAGTGGAACTAAGTGAGATTGGTACCACTACCTAGTCGTTAGTTACACGAGGTGTATTGCGGGTTTTAATTGTCACGGTTCTACACAGAATATTGTCTTTGATTATATAATTTTGCTGCTTATACTTTATATATTCCTTTTCCCTATGACTGCCTTTCAAAACATTCATAATTTTTTCTAATTTCTGATCTTTTCTTTGCTCATTCTGTAGTAATTCAGCACTCCAGCCTAGATCTTCTTATTCAGATATCTTTTTAACAATAGGCATGGATGTTGATATATCTATTAATTCAGCTAAAGGCTCCGTGCAAGATGATACGGGGTTGCGTGATATTTGCTTTCCTAGGTAAATATATATATATATATATATATATATATATATATATATATATATATATATATATATATATATATATATATATATATATATATATATATATATATATATATATATATATATATATATATATATAAGCGACTTTCATATTTCCAGTTAATTGACCCCAAATAGTTCACGACAAGAATATGTATAGCAGAATTTGAATCCATTCTTACGTATCTTGGTGCCCTGGTGGTCTAAGTCGTTGTCGCGGCCCCCAATGCAGAGAGTCTTCGATAGTAAAACTAAACTGTTGTTGGCCAATATTTGAAGCTTCGTATGCCGACTACCTTACTAGTACTGCTACCTCAGTGGTAACCAAGGAGACCTGAGGTTGGAGCAGTGACTGTCGGAACTGTGTCACAATCGTTTAGTACGCTCTTGTGCCTCTCCTAAATCTATCCTTGTGTCACCTATGGCTTACTTCATTCCATCCATCCACCAAATTTGCTCTTCCTCTACCACTTCTCCCATCAATTCTTGCATTCATCACCTTCTGAAACGGCCGTTTTCCATTCTCTCTAAATGGCCAGATCATCTCAACATATTCATATCACGTCTCACTGTTAAATCATTTCTCACATCCGATCGCACCATCAATACTTCGTTCCCAATCCTATACAATCGAGATACACCAGCAATACTCCTCAAACACTTCATCCCGACCATGATAAATATCACTCTCCGTCACCTTCATTCCCAACAAATTTGATCAATACATCACAGTTGGTGCAATCACTTTCTCATGGATTACCTTCTATTCTTCCTCATTCCCTTAACTGCCCCCAACACTTTACATCTTTCATTCACCCTCTGACGCGAATCTGCTTCCACTCTACCATTTTGAGCAACAATATACCCTTAGTACTTTAACTGTACTACTTCCTCAAGTAACTCTCCAATCAACATGACATTTAATCTACTGTAACATCACCCTCCCTTTTCATGTATCTCATAACCTTACTGTTAGCCACGTTGATTTACAAGTTCCTCCTCTCACACACCCTTCCATACCCTGTCACTAATCGACTCAGCTTGTAGTTTGGAACCAATACACTATCATCTGCAAAACACAACTCCCACTCATGATCACCTATCAGTTTCCATCCTGAACCAAGCGCTCGTTCATTCATCCCTTTTACAGCTCCTTCAATAAATAATTTGAACAACCATGTCAACATCACATATACCTGTCTGGGCACCATCCCTCATGGAAACCCCAGACTTGTGGTATTTCCTATCCTAATGTACCAATTCAATATTAACTCATCACAGTTTACGTCGCATCCCTGTCAATAAGCATAATTCTCGTATATCTGCCTGATCCATACATCCCTTTCTTTAAAACCAACCATGCACTTCTAAGGTTGAATCAACTGCTTTATCCATTGTCGTATTGATTAACAATTTACCATATACGTATATATATATATATATATATATATATATATATATATATATATATATATAGATATATATATATATATATATATATATATACACACACATATATATATATATATATATATATATATATATATATATATATATATATATACACACACATATATATATATATATATATATATATATATATATATATATATATATATATATATATATATATATATATATATATATATATATATATATATATATATATATATATATATATATATACACACACACATATATATATATATATATATATATATATATATATATATATATATATATATTTATATATATATATATATATATATATATATATATATATATATATATATATATATATATATATATATATATATATATATATATATATATATATATGAGAGTGTATATGCGCACTTACTAATGAATGTATGTGTGTACATGTGTTTTTATGCATTCATACACATTCATATAATTTATTTTTTTCTAGATATTTCAAAAAAAGCTTGGGGATTATACTTCCTTTTATCCACCCATATTTCAGTTATTCTCCAATATTGTAATAGTTTGGGTAGCATTTTGCTTTTCAAGAGAGAGAGAGAGAGAGAGAGAGAGAGAGAGAGAGAGAGAGAGAGAGAGAGAGAGAGAGAGAGAGAGAGAGAGAGAGAGAGTGAGGGAGAGAACGTTTACGTCACACCTCGTACAGAAATAGCGAATATTATGTAATAGGAAACTTTAATGTGAAGTATATTATACTGAACTTAAGGACTATTGATCGATAAAATGAAGGATATAAATATGATCCTAAAAAGTCTAGTGTATGATTTATTTCATTGATAGTGAAAATAATCGATAATTAGATAGACTTTTTTATACGATATACTTGTGATGAATATGTCTGTATGCCTTCTAAAAGCAAGCTCTATAGAGAATAAGCTTTTAAAACAATCAGGTATTTAAAGAATATTACTGCTAATCTAAGTAGCTACTTCAAACAATTTTCTGTTGATAGAGAGAGAGAGAGGGATATGCATATATATATATATATATATATATATATATATATATATATATATATATATATATATATATATATATATATATATATATATATATATATATATATATATGTATATATATATATATATATATATATATATATATATATATATATATATATATATATATATATATATATATTTATATTTATATTGCATATATTTCTTTCTGTGGTATATAGGTAGAATTCCTGACGTTCCCGAGACATTTTCTACCTTGGAAGAAATAGTTTATTAAAACGCATAAGATTCTGGTGTAGATAGTTATTGCATTTCTCTTTCTCGCTAAATGATATTGCGACTCTTATATTACTGTTTTCTTGTAGTGTCAACGTCTTCTGAATATAAGACTTACCAATTATTTGTATTCTTTGTGTGAATATTTTTCTTACTAATTTTTTATAACATTTTATGGCTATGCCATATATATTAGTATTTGATTGTCTCATATTACTTACATATTACTTTATTTTCATTTTATATAGCTCAAGTAGTTATTATGTTCTATCTGAAAGAAGAAGTGAATCTCTGGTATAATATAACCAACAATATCCCAGGTCTTTCTGATAAAAAGAAAACAGTATTTAAATTTTTTTCAGATTCCTATCAAGTAAATAAACATTCACTGTATATATATTTATTCTGATAAATGAACGTGTTATATTATTATTATTATTATTATTATTATTATTATTATTATTATTATTATTATTATTATTATTATTATTATTATTATTATTATTATTATTATTATTATTAATTGCTAAGCTATAATTCTAGTTGGAAAAGCAGGAGGCTATAAGCCCAGGGTCCCCAACAGGGAAAATAGCCGAATAAGGAAAGGAAAAAAGGAAAAATAAAATATTTTAAGAACAGTAACATCATTAAAATAAATATTTCCTATGTAAACTATAAATACTGTAACAAAACAAGAGGAAGAGAAATTAGATAAAATAGTGTGTACAAATGTACCTTCAAGCAAGAGAACTCTAACCCAAGACAGTGGCAGTTTTCTCATCAAAATTATTTTTCTCTTATCTGTTTTTTACTTTTGCAGCTAATAAATAGATTTGGTGAGTTAGATTTTGAGCTGAATCTTAAAAATGTATGCAAACCTAAATTTCTTATAAAAAAATAAAAACAATATTGATCATAAAATTACTTTTCAAGATAATTGAAGTTTTTGTTTTCGTTATTTAGGGGTATTTGAATTTGTATGATTATGGGAAAGAATAAAATTTTGAGTATAATTTTTATCATTAGCTAAAAAAGACGCAAACTAAATGAGCATTAAGAAATAATATGATCTATGATTTATTTCTTAGATGTTAAGGAAACAGCTAACCAATTTCAAGTTAATTTTCTCATATGTTGGTCAGAGGTGTAACACTGTCATCAATCATAGAAAATATTCCATAATTATACACATTTATCCAGAAAGACATTTGTTAAATCAAATGAAATCATCGCAGGGGAAATATAGCAATTGCGGATACGAAGAAAAAAATATCTAATAGAATAAAAAAAATCCTCTTCGTTTTCGAATATTTGGCGTTGACTGATGGAATTCGTAAAACAATGGAAACATATTTTAATTCAATTCCTGTGATAGATGGCGCTTCTGGATATCGAAACTGTCTGACACCAGTCTTGCAAAAATTCACTAATTTATTTTTAATGGTTTACGTGTCTCGGGTCAATAAAGGGGAAGGTATAAATGGCTAAGCTTTTATGGGAGGTACTTGCTCATGCCCCCCCCCCCTCCCAACCCTGCCCCCTGCCCCGAAAAAAAAATAAAGAAAGAACTCGGTGGTTGATAGTTATTTTCAATTTTGATAACACATAATTTAGAAATCAGTTGATTGTGAGATTAGAAATTTTACTTTCTTTGGTTCTGGAAAATACATATTTTAATAAACATCTCTTAGAGCCCTTTCGTACTTTTTAAAGTAGACTTAATCGGTTTTTACATTCACATTTTGGATTTCATTTAAATATCATGTTTTTTACGTCCCTATATGCCTAATTTTGAAAAAAAAAATGGGTACCTTTTTTCCAAAGCAAATGGATAAATAAACAGTTTTTTGTACCAAATTATTCTTGAAGTTTTCCTAAGTAAAAGGGTTTTATGATCAAATTATTTTTACAAAATCTTTCACGGCAAAAATATAGATTATACTTTTAAGAAAACTTATAAGTAATGTTATATATAACATGTGATTTAAAAGCATGGAAAATAGACCAGTGAGGAAAGCGAAAAACAGGAAAAAATATATCAGGAATTAATGAATAAAAAATCGTATTATAAAATCAATAACAACTGTAAAAATAGATCTGTTATACATCCCTGTTGTAGTTTAGACTATGATAATAATAATAATAATAATAATAATAATAATAATAATAATAATAATAATAATAATAATAATAATAATAATAATAATAATAATAATGATAATAATAATAATAATACATCGACTTCAACGACAAAGACACGTATAATTGACTTGAGTAAATTGTTAACGATCTCCTTTGAATAATAATCTTGCCTGCTCAAAACATATTGCCAGTAGTTTTTCTCTTAGTTGCTTGATTAATTCTAATATAAATGAGAACATTCTCTAAGTAGTGTTACAAAGATATCTTTAATTCATTAAGCCATTATGCCTTTCTTCATAAAATTACAATTAGATCTATGGAATTTATATAATTCATTAGTAAAAGTAACAAAAATATTTTTTATTATTCTTACCATTGTCATTTATGGATTTTTTTTTCCATATTTATATAGTTAAAGTTATAGATTTTCTCGACATTATTCACATGATTCCAATCCTAAAGACAAATTCAAAACTATAGAACATGTTCCCATTAAATTAGTACCTCATAAGAAATGTGATTTCTCCCTCATTATCATGCGATGTGGAACAATTTTCCTGGACACGCCTCAAGACGTGGAAAACTTGATGTACTCGAAAAGTGGCTATTATGATTGGCGCAGGAGACCGGTTCAAAGGCTCGTTATCGAGGATATGGCGTTTTTTTTTTTTTTTTTTATTGTTTCTCTCTACACTTTCAGTAGCTGGCCTTTCTTCGGGTTTTCCTTTTAGTTCTACTAGTGTTTTTTCCCTTCTTTATCGATGAAATTGCTTCTTTTCTCTTTTTTCTCTCTACACTTTCAGTGGCTGGCATCTCTTCGTATTTTCCCTTTACTTCTACTTGTGTTTTTTCTAATCGTTATCCAGGAAATTGATTGTTTTGCATTGTTTATCTGTATACTTTCAGTGGCTGGCCTTTCTTCGTGTTTTCCCTTCAGTTTTACTAGTGTTGTTTCTCCTTGTTATCGGGGAAATGGCTTTATTTGTATTGTTTCCCTCTACACTTAAAGTGGCTGGCCTTTCTTCGTCTTTTCCCTTCAGTTATACTAGTGTTGTTTCTCTTCGTTATCGAGGAAATGTTTTTTTTTTTTTTTTTTATTTTTTTTTTTTGCATTGTTACTCTCTACACTTTCAGTGGATGGCCTTTCTTGGTGTTTTCCCTTCAGTTCTACTTGTGTCGTTTCTCTTCGTTATCAAGGAAATTGATTGTTTTGTATTGTTTCTCTCTACACTTCCAGTGGCTGGCCTTTCTTCGTGTTCTCCCTTTAGATCTATTAGTGGTTTTTCTCTTCGTTATCAAGGAAATGGCTTATTTTGTATTGTGTCTCTCTACACTTTCAGTAGCTGGCCTTTCTTCGGGAATTCCCTTCAGTTCTACTAGTGTTGTTTCTCTTCGTTATTGGGGAAATAGTTTTTTTTGTATTGTTTCTCTCTGTTTTTATCATTATTACTGTCCAAGCAACAACTCTAGTTGGAAAAGCAAAGTGCTATAAGCCCAGGGGCTCCAACAGGAAAAAATAGCCCAGTGAGGAAAGAAAATAAGGAAATAAATAAATGAAGAGAATAAATTAACAATAAGTCAATCTAAAAAAAAGTAACAACGTCAAAATAGATATGTCACATATAAACTATTAACAACGTCAAAAACAAATATGTCATACATAAACTATAAAAAGACTCATGTCCGCCTGGTCAACAAAAAAGCATTTCCTCCAACTTTAACCCTTTGAAGTTCTAATGATTCAACTACCCGATTAGGAAGATCATTCCACAACTTGGTAACAGCTGGAATAAAACTTCTAGAGTACTGCGTAGTGTTGAGCCTCATGATGGAAAAGGCCTGGCTATTAGAATTAACTGCCTGCCTAGTATTACGAACAGGATGGAATTGTCCAGGGAGATCTGAATGTAATGGATGGTCAGAGTTATGAAAAATCTTATGCAACATGCATAATGAACTAATTGAACGACGGTGCCAGATATTAATATCTAGATCAGGAATAAGAAATTTAATAGACCGTAAGTTTCTGTCCAACAAATTAAGATGAGAATCAGCAGCTGAAGACCAGACAGGAGAACAATACTCAAAACAAGGTAGAATGAAAGAATTAAAACAATTCTTCAGAATAGATTGCTCACCGAAAATCTTAAAAGACTTTCTCAATAAGCCAATTTTTTGTGCAATTGAAGAAGACACAGACCTTATATGTTTCTCAAAAGTAAATTTGCTGTCGAGAATCACACCTAAAATTTGAAAGAGTCATACAAATTTAAAAAAACATTATCAATACTGAGATCCGGATGTTGAGGAGCCAACGTCCTTGACCTACTTACAATTATACTTTGAGTTTTCTTAGGATTCAACTTCATACCTCATAATTTGCACCATGCACTAATTTTAGCTAAATCTCTATTAAGGGATTCACCAACCCCAGATCTACATTCAGTGGTTGGCCTTTCTTCGTCTTTTCCCCTCAGTTCTTCTAGTGTTGTTTCTCTTCATTATTGAGTAAATGTTTTCTTTTTTGTATTGTTTCCCTCTACACTTTCAGCGGCTGGCATTTCTTCGTGTTTTCCCTTCAGTTCTACTAGTGTTGTTTCTCTTCTTTATCGAGGAAATGTTTTTTTTTTTATTGTTTCTCTTTACACTTTCAGTAGGTGGCATTTGCTTGTTTTCCCTTTAGTTCTACTAGTGGTTTTTCTCTTCGTTATCGTTGAAATGTCTTTTTTTGTATTGTTTTTCTCTGCAATTTTAGTGGCTGGCCTTTCTTCTTGTTTTCCCTTCAGTTCTACTTGTGTTTTTTTCTCTTCGTTATCGAGGAAATGATTTTTTTTTATCTCTACACTTTCAGTGGCTTGCCTTTCTTCGTATTTTCCTTTCATTTTTACTAGTGTTGTTTTTCTTCGGTATCGAGGAATGGGATTTTTTTTTTAATTGATTCTCTCTACACTTTCAGCGGCTGGCATTTCTTCGTGTTTTCCCTTCAGTTCTACTAGTGTTGTTTCTCTTCTTTATCAAGGAAATTATTTTTTTTGTATTGTTGCTCTCTACACTTTCAGTAGTTGTTCTTTCTTCGTGTTTTCCCTTCAGTTCTACTAGTGTTGTTTTTCTTTGTTATCGAGGAAATGGTTTTTTGTATTTTACCTTTCTACACTTCTAGTGGCTGGCCTTTCTTCGTGTTTTCCGTTTAGTCATACTAGTGTTGTTTCTCTTCGCTATCGAGGAAATTTCTGTTTATAATGTTTCTCTTAACACTTTCAGTGGTTGGCTTTTTTTTTTCCCTTCAGTCCTACTAGTGTTGTTTCTCTTCGTTATCGAGGAAATATTTTTTTTTGTATTGTTTCTCTTTACACTTTCAGTAGCTGGCCTTTCTTCGTGATCTTACTTTAGTTCTACTAGTGGTTTATCGAGGAGATGGCCTTTTTTGTATTGTTTCTCTCTACACTTTTAGTAGTCGGCCTTTCTTCCTGTTTTCCTCTCAGTTCTACGAGTGTTTTTTTCTCGTCGTTATCACGGAAATGGCTTTTTTTGTATTGTTTCTCTCTACACTTTCAGTGGCTGGTATTTCTTCGTGTTTTCTCTTCAGTTCTACTAATGTTGTTTCTCTTCGTTATCGAGGAAAAATTTTTTTTTTATTGTTTCTCTTTACACTTTCAGTGGGTGGCCTTTCCTTATGTTTTCTTTTTATTCTGGTAGTGTTTTTTCTCTTCGTTATCGAGGAAATGGCTTCTTTGTATTGTTTCTCTCTACACTTTCCGTGGTTGGCCTTTATTCGTGTTTTCCCTTCAGTTCTACTAGTGTTGTTTCTCTTTGATATTGACGAAATGTTTTTTTTTTTTTTTTCTCTCTCAACACTTTCAGTGGTTGGCCTTTCTTCGTGTTTTCCCTTTAGTTCTACTAGTTTTTTTTTCTTCGTTATCAAGGAAATTTTTTTTGTATTGTTTCTCTCAACACTTTTAATGGCTTTCTTAGTGTTCTCCGTTTAGTTTAAGTAGTGATTTTTCTCTTCCTTATCAAGGAAATTGCTTTTGTTTGTATTGTATCTCTCTACACTTTCAGTGGTTGGCCTTTCTTCGTATTTTCCCTTCAGTTGTACTAGTGTTGTTTGTCTTTGTTATCGAAGAAATGTTTTTTTTGTATTGTTTCTCTCTATACTTTCAGTGGCTGGCCTTTTTTTTGTGTTTTCCCTTCAGTTGTACTAGTGTTGTTTCTCTTTGTTATCAAGGAAATGGATTTTTTTGTATGGTTTCTCTCTACACTTCCAGAGGCTGTCCTTTCTTCGTGTTTTCCCCTCAGTTTTACTAGTGTTGTTTCTCTTCGTTATCAAGGAAATTATTTTTTGTATTGATTCTCTATAGACTTTCAGCGGTTGGCCTTTCTTCGTGTTTCCCCTTCAGTTCTACTAGTGTTGTTTTTCTTCGTTATCAAGGAAATTGTTTTTTTTGGCATTGTTTCTCTCTCTACTTTCAGTGGCTGGCTTTTCTTCGTGTTTTCCCTTCAGTTCTACTAGTGGTTTATCTAGGAGATGGCCTTTTTTGTGTTGTTTCTCTTCGTTATCGACGAAATGGGTTTTTTTTATTGTTTCTCTCTACACTTTGAGTGGCTGGTCTTTCTTCATGATTTCCATTTAGTTCTACTAGCTTTATTTATATTCGTTATCGAGGAAATGACTTTTTTTGTATTGTTTCTCTTTACACTTTTAGTGGTTGGCCTTTCTTCGTGTTTTCCCATCAGTTCTTCTAGTCTTCTTTCTCTTCATTGTTGAGGGAATTTTTTTTTTGCATTGTTTCTCTCTCCACTTTCAGTGGCTGGCCTTCCTTCGTGTTTTCATTTCAATTCTACTTGTGTTATTTCTCTTTCTTATCGAGGAAATGTCTTTTTTTTTTGTATTGTTCCTCTCTACACTTTCAGTGGCTAGCCTTTCTTCGTGTTTTCCCTTCAGTTCTACTAGTGATGTTTTTCTTCGTTGTTGAGGAAATGTTTTTTTTGTATTGTTTCTCTCTACACTTTCAGTCGCTGGTGTTTCTTCGTGTTTTCCCTTTATTTATACTAGTGTTTTTTCTCTTGTAGGTTACAGCCATAGTTTATCTATGCATCTGATTTCCCTCCCTGTGACTTAGTACTTTTTGATTGGAAAATCCAATTTCTCTCGAAAAAAAAAATATTAAAAAATAAAAGGGATTGATAAGAAACGATAAAAATTTAACTCTCTTGTGTATGCATAGAGAAGCATGTAGACCTTGGCAGAAAGAAAAATGTGATAAGTGGACCAAAGGAAAGACATCAAAGGAAATGGGGAGTGAAGAAAAGTTCCAAACTGTTGGATAGTGTAACCTAAGGTGTATCTTTTTGCACTTGAAGAACAACATGGAGAATGTTTGATATGACGGAAGATTAAGTTTTGAAAGTGTCATATGGAACTAAAAAAGAAAACAAATGAGGAATTTCTTGGGTTAAGATTTTCATCGTTTGATGAGCACAAGATGTATTATTATTTCTTAGAAGATATATGCATAGTTATAATATATTCTTCATAAGGGACAGAAACATAGATATATTGAATGCTTTTTATATATCTTTTGGTTGGATATTATGATATATTTTTTAAAGGAGCAAGATGTATAGATATATAATCTATTTGGTTATATAGCACTTACTTTTATGTAAGCAAACTTCACAAAAATAATATGGGTTAATCATTCCAGGTGATGTGATATATAGTTTCAAAAGAGAGGAAGAGAGATGAGTCTATATAAATTTCTCAAGATGAGACAGTGATGCTGATCATTTTAGATGGTACATTCACAAGTTTCAAGATATTTACTGTATTCTATATCCTTTTTAGAGTCAAATGTTTTACATATTCTTACTAATTCTGGTGTTCTGTATATAAATAGATCTCCGGTTTTAAAAAAAAAAAAAAACATTCAAAGAAATATATATTCAAAAGAATTTAGATATCTGTATGATATTTCATAATTATTTATATACCAATATATTTTTAATTTACCATGTTGATTGTCAAATGAATATATGCATTGATGATTTTTTTTTCTCATCTTTTCTTTTTGGAGGGGTGCATATGAATGAGACAAACGCTCTGGAATCTTTTCCTTCTGTTCGAATTTATTTGCAAATTTATCTATTGCCTTAAAACATAGTTGTTTTGTAATCCTTTAGAATATTCTCTCTTTGTCAATATTGTATAT
>NC_090738.1:104536495-104538995 GCF_036898095.1 Palaemon carinicauda
CGTTGCCAAAGATTAATATCTAGATCAAGAATAAGAAATTTAATAGACCGTAAGTTTCTGTCCAACAAATTAAGATGAGAATCAGCAGCTGAACACCAGACAGGATAACAATACTCAAAACAAGGTAGAATGAAAGAATTAAAACACTTCTTCAGAATAGATTGATCACCGAAAATCATGAAAGACTTTTCAATAAGCCAATTTTTGTGCAATGGAAGAAGGTACAAACCTAATGTGTTCCTCAAAAGTAAATTTGCTCTCGAGAATCACACTTAGAATTTTAAAAGAGTTATACAAAGTTAAAGAAACCTTATCAATACTGAGATCTGGATGTTGAGGAGCCACTGTCCCTACCCTACTTACAATCATGCTTTGAGTTTTGTTAGGATTCAACTTCATACCCCATAACTTGCGCCATGCACTAATTTTAGCTATATCTCTATTAAGGGATTCAGCAACCCCAGATCTACATTCAGGGGATGGAATGGATGCAAAGAGAGTAGCATCATCTGCATATGCAATACGCTTATTTTCTAGGCCAAACCACATTTCATGTGTATATAGTATGAAAAGTAATGGGCCAAGATCACTACCCTGTGGAATACCAGATATAACATTCCTATACTCACTATGGTGCCAATGAACAACATCTCTCTGAGATCTCCTACCTAAAAAATCAATAATAACGCTAAGAAACGACCCACCTACTCCCAACTGTTTCAGTTTGAAAACAGGGGCCTCATGATTAACATGGTCAAAGGCAGCACTAAAATCAAGGCCAATCACACGAACTTCCTGCCCACAATCAATGGATTTCTGTAAAGCATTGGAGATTGTAAGAAGGGCATCACATGCTCCAAGGCCTTTACAAAAACCGAATTGCAAACTAGGGAATAGATTATTACCTTCAGCAGATCTATTAAGGCGTTTTGCCAGAAGACGTTCAAAAACTTTATATAATATGGTCGTTGTGGAAATTGAGCGGTAATCAGTGGGACTTGAGCTACCAATTACATAGAGGAGTAACATCACTAATTCTCCAACAAGTGCTAAAAGCTCCTCTTTTTGCTAACTTTCGCAAAATAACATAACTTTGGAGCTAAGATACCTGCAGTCCTTATAAAAAAACGAGTTGATACCATTTGGGTCTACACCTTCATAAGCATCAAGGTCCATCAACAGAGACTTTATACATTCATTTGAGAATTAGCTAATTCATTTCAAGCAAACCTCTTCCTGAATCAGAAATATGATTTTCATCCAATTATGTCTAGCCAGATGATCAAAGGACATTAGTCGCCGTCTAGTATTTTTTTTTTTTTTCAGGCGAAGATATTAGAATTGAGTTTTGTTATAATGGAAGTCTTCAATCTTTGTTTTTCTAATATTATCTGAGTTTATAAATATTTCTGTCTCTGTTTTATATCAATTTGGTAAAATTTCTGGATTTCTCTCTCTTTTAATTTATTTTATGAAAATTACTTTAATACCATGTTTTCTATTTATGTCAGTAAATGTATATAATCCACAATGTAACAAATTTTCAATAAAGAATGAAAGCAAATCTATTGCCTCACCAAGAAAATTTTATTCACTTGTACATTATCATTACCATATGAATATTTTCTCAGCTCATGTATAAATTGCTATATAATACACATAAATACCTACGGTATAATATTAATAAAATCCTAATGAAATTAAGCGGTCCATTTACGCTAAAAATCCCGATATCAAACAGATAAATAAAAAAAAATCCGTCGCAAACTTTTGTTATTTGACAACCACTAAAATCATTTCCACTAACTACCAGTTATGATACGCCGAAATAACTATATATTTTCAAACGAGCTCATTACTTTTGGCCATAATTTTCACATGATGTTATTTTGAACAAATAGCGGACGTAAACATTACATGGAATTTGAATTTCATGAAATATAGTGAACAATTACGTCCTCAGTGACTAATTCCATATAATTTCTTTATAGTAAGAGAAAGGGCCTGCAATGGATCGTAAAATTCTCGGTGATATAAGTGTTTGTGAAATATTTCATCGTTATTTTCAAAGTCATTTTCATAAACACGGAAGCTAAGGGTGATTAGAATATTTTTTAAAAGAAGCTAAAGCAAGTTTATATTGTAAGTGAAATAATCTGAAGCCTTGGAAATGACTTTTGATTAGTACGTGAAAGGCTAACTCTAAATCTGAATGTTATGCAATATTTAAAAATAGGATAAATCAAAGCGATTATAAATATCAACAGCGATATAGGTGGAATAACTTTATAATCTCCATTAATATTGAAGAGAATACATTTAATTCAAAAGTTTTTTTTTACGATTAGGTATTTTAATGATATCGGAGTAAAAGCAAAAAAGAAAAAAAAAATAGCATATAGGAAAAGAAAATTCTAAACAATAACTGTGATTAATGTGAAAACGTAGTTAATTGAACTAATCCAACTAATGCAAGGAGATGGGACTCTTACAACGTATT
>NC_090738.1:104553005-104555505 GCF_036898095.1 Palaemon carinicauda
TATGTACAATTGTGTGACACACGGCTGGTACATGGCTCCCCCTCTAAAAATGACATACTGAACATGTTAAATAGGTACCCTGAATCTGGAGAGGTAGTAGTAAAAACTGCGCCGATTAGCGGCAGTGAGTGGCTGTAGAAATCGATGGTTGGGGGTGCGAGCGAGGTGGTGGATTGATGGGTGGCTGTGTTGCTGCTCCGGCTCGTCACGGGGTAGGCAAGTGTGTACTACGGCATTCATAGACGTGTGTGTCCTACGGCATTCATAGGCGTGTGTGTCCTACGGCATTCATTGGCATGTCCTACGGCATTCATAGGTCTACGGCATTCATAGGCATGTATGTCCTACGGCATTCATAGGGTGTGTATGTCCTACAGCATTCACGTCAGCTTCGGTTGAAGTTGAATATGTGTCCTCTTCGTCACGAGTGGAGGTGTTGATGGAGGTTTTGAAGGTCATGAAGTGGCTGTCCATAAGGGCACGAAGTAGGTTCACCTCACGAGGAGGGATGTCTGCGGCAGGTTGCAGGCGAGTGATACTGGTCATTTTCCCATGGTGAGCGAAGCCCTTTGGTCCCCTAACGGTTGTTGCGAGAGCTGAAAGGCGTTGCTATACGGGCGTCTGGCAACGGCGAGTACTGCTGCAGAAGGTATGCGTTGACGGCGTCATAGTAACGGTGAGAGGTGGAGGGGGAGGGGGGGGGGGAGAGGTGGGAGGAGCCAGTCACTCCGGGGTCACCAATGTGATGGGCCGAGAGAGGGTAAGTGAACTCAAAGGCAGGATGCAATCGACTGAGTTGTTCATTAAGGAACACTCTCCTTTATATACAAAACATCAAGGCAACAGGAAAATACATGTTCGAGAAAGTGACAGTATTACATGTTCGTTTTAGTGTGAGGGAAGTGCGATGATACAAGCATAATATTTACAGAAGGAATTATCTACACTTGTGTGACACACGGTTGGTACACTTTGTTTACATAGACTTTATCTACTGTCTTTGTGGGATTTTTATAAGTAGGATGCTGTTTATCCGGATATTTTGTTAATTTTTTCTCATCTTTTATTTATTTTCTTATTTCCTTCTCTCACTGGGCTATTTTTCAATGTTGGATCCCTTAGCCTTATAGCAACTTGCTTCATATCTAGCGTTGAAGGTTTGCTAGTAATAATAATAATAATAATAATAATAATAATAATAATAATAATAATAATAATATTCTTCAAGCAGAATCTGGGGAAAAGATAAGGTTTGTGTTGGTGTATGAATATTCACAAGGAAGATGGTAGTAGGTTGGCCAGGGCACCAGCCACCCGTTGAGATACTACCACTAGAGAGTTATGGCATCTTTTGACTGGCCAGACAGCACTACATTGGATCCTTCGCTCTAGTTACAGTTCATTTTCCCTTTACTTACACATACACCGAATAGTCTGGTATATTCTTTACATATTCTCCTCTCCTCATACACCTGACAATATTGAGATTACTAAACAATACTTCTGCCTCCAAAGGGTTATATACTGCCCTGTAATTGTTCAGTAGCCACTTTTCCTTTCTAAGGGTAGAAGGGACTCTTTAGCTTTGGTAAGCAGCTTCTCTAGGAGAAGGACACTCCAAAATTAAACCAATGTTCTCTAGTCTTGGGTATGGCCATAGCCTCTGTACCATGGTCTTCCACTGTCTTGGGTTAGAGTTCTCTTGCTTGAGGGTACACTTGGGTACACTATTCTATCTTATTTCTCTTCCTCTTGTTTTGTTAAAGTTTATATAGTTTAAATAATATATATTTATTTCTTTGTTGTTACTCTTCTTAAAATATTTTATTTTTCCTTGTTTCCTGTCCTCACTGGGCTATTTTCCCTGTTGAATCCCCTGGGCTTATAGCACCCTGCTTTTCCAACTAGGGTTGTAGCATAGCAAGTAATAATAATAATAATAATAATAATAATAATAATAATAATAATAATAATAATAATAATAATAATAATAATAATAAAATTAAATCCAAAATAACACTGATTTGGTCTGACCTACAAAGACGGGTGAAAAACACTTTCTCTTCATCAATAACACGAACAAAAGAAGCAAGTTTGTTAATACTAAAGTTTCCTCAAATCACAAACTTTCTTAGGCTCCGTCATCACCGACTAATTTCTTGAAGCAAAATTCAACCCTCTTTTTTCCCTCTATCAAAGCTCAACTTGGGTTCAATGATGCAAGGGAAGTTGTGCGAAAAATTTGAGAAGATAGAAATTAGCAAAAACGTTTCTTTGAAGGATTATCCACTCAGACGGGAGAGACCCGGATAGGAAAGGAAAGTTGTACTGCATAAAAAGAGTTTCTGATCGTAATATAGCCAAAATTAAATATGAGAGGTCTGGTGTAAGCAGCAATGTATCTTGATATCAAACAATTGCTACCACTATGAAAACCACACAGGCGATGAAAACTATTTCCAAGAATTTGTACTTTGATATATATAACTTATATTATGGC
>NC_090738.1:104563005-104580505 GCF_036898095.1 Palaemon carinicauda
ATTAAAGAGACGGATTGCTAATAAACTTTCAAACCATATAGAAGAAAAAGCTGTCAACTTCACATGGCTGTAGAATTAAATCGACTTTCTTTCAAATATTGTAATTGAATGTATCTCTCCCTTAAAATATTGAATATTTAAGTAATCATAAATGACCTAATTAACCTAACATCTATTATAGACTATAGAATTAGACACATATTTTTTTTTCTTTGAATAAAACTAAATGTATTTCGAGAAAAAAAGCCTTGTTCCCCAGAAATGAAATGATTTAATCTACAGATATAGTTTGCCATATTTCACGCATTTGCTTACTTTTTCAATACCGGGTGATATTGTTTGATTTTGTGTTTGTTTGTAAGTGAACAGATTCATGACAACAATTCTAGCCTGAGAGTAAGGAAAATTGCAAGGATTAACTGTTATGTAATAATCTGGACATCATTAAATCTTGGAAAGTAAAGGTCAAAGGTCAAGGATACGATCAAGCTACAAGTCCATTTCACATAATCAGCCCTATGACTTCAGACTTGGTTCATATTTAAGTGTATGAAAATCCCCACTAATTTATATATGTTAAGGTCAAAGGTCAAGGTAAAGTACAGGGTCAAGGTCAAACAAAATATCTAATTCAGGTCATTAACCCTGCGGCCATACTTTCAATCATAAATAAAAGAAACTTTCAAGGATTTTAAACTGCTATGTAAAGAGCTGTTAAGGTCGATGGTCAAGGTCAAGCAAAAAGTAAAATTCAGGTAATTCATTATACGGCACCAATTTCAATTGTAAATTAACAAATCTTGCAGGATTTTAAACTGCTATGTAAAGAGCTGTTAAGGTCGAAGGTCAAGGTTGCGTCAAAGGTTAAGGTCAAGCAAAAGGTAAAATTCAGGTCATTTACCATACGGCCCAAATTTTAATGGTAAAGTCATAATTCTTGCGGGAATTTTAGACCGTTATGTTAAGAGCTGGATATTTTTAAGTGATTATGGGAAAAGCGCGCTAGTTTCAAGAAATAAGCTGCCATGGCGGAGATCAGCACTCTCGGAATGCTTTTCCAGTTTGGTTACAATATACACGCACTCTCTCTCTCTCTCTCTCTCTCTCTCTCTCTCTCTCTCTCTCTCAGACATAGACTGTGATGTTAAAAACTCTGTAGCAAGAAGTTTCACCGATGACACAAGAATAAGTAGAGAAATTACTTGTGATGAAGATTGGAACTTACTACAGAGAGATCTAAACAAAATATATGAATGGGCGGAGATAAATAGGATGGTATATGCATACAAGGGACCTAATAACGAGACAATCAAAAACAAGGAAGCAATTAAAGACCTTGGCGTAATGTGAAATAGGAATATATTATGCAACGACCAAAAAGCAACACTGGTAGCTAAATGTAAAGCAAAAATGGGAATGATATTCAGACACTTTAAAACAAGAAAGCTGAACACATGATTATGCTTTACAAAACATATGTACGTAGTACACTCGAGTACTGCAATGTGATATGGTACCCACACTACCAAAAGGATATTGCATAAATAGAGAGTGTATAAAGGTCCTATACTGCTAGAATATAAAAAGTTAAGGACCTTGACTTCTGTGAAAGACTGTAATTTTTAAAACTATACGGTCTAGAAAGGAGAAGAGAACGTTACATGATAATACAAGCATGAAAGAAAATAGAAGGAATTACTGAAATCACCATAGAACTAAAAATATCAGAAAGAGCAAGCCGAGGTAGATTAATAGTGCCAAAACTATACCAGGAAAACTAAGGAAGGCGCACAGGACATTAATCCACTACGCACCAGCATCGATAATGCAGCGACTATATAATGCGCTGCCAGCTCATCTAAGAAACATATCAGGAGTGAGCGTAGATGTGTTTAAGAATAAGCTCGATAAATACCTAAGAGGAATCCCAAACTATCCAAGACTAGAAGATGCATAACACACCGGAAGATGCATTAGCAACTCTTTTGTGGATATACGAGGTGCCTCACACTGAGGGACCTGGGGGAACCCAAGCATAGAATAAGGCGATAAGGTAAGGCAATAAGGCTCTCTCTCTCTCTCTCTCTCTCTCTCTCTCTCTCTCTCTCTCTCACAGAAACACATAATAATAATAATAATAATAATAATAATAATAATAATAATAATAATAATAATAATAATAATAATAATAATAATAATAATAATAATAATAATAATAATTATTATTATTATTATTATTATTATTATTATTATTATTATTACTAGAGTAAAAATAGAATCTTAACCTTTTTATATATGTATACAGCGCTCATTAACTAGGCTTATGAAGGAAATGTAAACTTTCAGCTTCAACCTTCAAGAAAATTAATAATTAAAATCGAAAATAAGAAACAGGTTCATCCTTATATATATGATTAAACATATTTATATATACATATATATATATGTATATATATATATATATATATATATATATATAATATATAATTATATATTTATATATATATATATATATATATGTGTGTGTGTGTGTGTGTGTGTGTGTGTGTATAAATATGTTTATTCATATATATAAGGATGAACCTGTTTCTTATTTTCGATTTTATTTATTAATTTTCTTGAAGGTTGAAGCTGAAAGTTTACATTTCCTTCATAAGCCTAGTTAATGAGCGCTGTATACATATATAAAAAGGTTAAGATTCTATTTTTACTCTAGTAATAATAATAATAATAATAATAATAATAATAATAATAATAATAATAATAATAATAATTATTATTATTATTATTATTATTATTATTATTATTATTATTATTATTATTATTATTATTATTATTATTATTATTATTATTCTGATACGCAATTCTTGGCGTGAACTCACTCTTATATTTTTCTGCTAATATGTTGCATATTTCCTTTTTTTCATTCGTTAGCCGTCCTTCAATTCTTAGAGGGCCTATTTCTATTCTCCCTTTATTCATCTTTTTTTGCATAGGAGTAAAGAACTTTGGGTTTTTTTTTATATTTTGAAGTGTCCTTTCTTCTAAGTCCCTTTTTTCATTTTCTTTCGACTGTATAATCCTCTGTTCTGCATTTTCTCTCTTACATATTATTTCCCTCATTTTCCACACATTTTTTTCTTTTGCAAGGTTTTTCTTCCAATTTCTAATTTTCTGAAAGCGAGAGAGAGAGAGAGAGAGAGAGAGAGAGAGAGAGAGAGAGAGAGTTTCTTGTTTACTTGAGGAGGAAAATCCTTTATTGAAAACTGATAACCGGCCATTGAGAAAAACACTAATATCTGCAGGGTGAGAGTTGTGTTATGCATCTAGACAGTAAACATTAGTCCTCTTTGATTCGATGGAAAAAATAATCTTAAGACAATATCCTTGAAAGGGGCAGGATTTTCAACTTATTAAAATTATCATCATCATCGTAATCATAATCCTTATCATTAATATTATTATTACTATTATCAATATTACCAATATCACTATTTTCTTCAGCTGAAGAAGCACTTTGTAGAAATTGAAAAAGTTCCTCCATTTTTTTTAGATATACAACGCATATAACTGGATTTTTAATGCACAAATTATTATTATAATCATTATTATTATCACTATCAATATCATTATTACTTTCATCATTAGTATCTTCATTATTATCTTTATCATTACCCTCATTATTATTATTATTATTATTATTATTATTATTATTATTATTATTATTATTATTATTATTATTATTATTATTATTATTATTATTATTATTATTATTGTTATTATTATTATTATTATTATTATTATTATTACATATCCGCATGAAAGAATCTCAAAAGTACAGGAAAAACGCTAATATCTGAAGGGTGGGAGTTATGTTAAATATTTAGAGAGTGAACATTAGTCCCGTTTGATTCGATGGAAAAATACTCCAAGACAATATCCTTGAAAGGGGCAGGATATTTTATTATTATCATTGTAATCGTAATTATAATCCCTATCTCTAATATCATTATTATTACCATTATTAATGGTATTAATATAATTTTCTTTTTTGGGGGCTGAAGAAGCATTTTATAAAAATTACGAAAGCTCCTTTATTTTTACATCGCATATACCTGGATCTTTAATACATAAAATATCATCATCATCATCATCATTATTATTATTATTATTATTATTATTATTATTATTATTATTATTATTATTATTATTATTATTATTATTATTATTATTATTATTATTATTATAATGTTCACATAAGCGTATGAAAGAATCCCAAACGTAAAAGGAAAAGGGAAGCAAATTTTACTTAAGTGTTTTCTAGAACGTTTGAATACCCAAGAATTTGATGCAGAAAGAAAGTGTTATTCATTTTTATTCGGATTACAAAACTAAAGAAAAATAATAATAATGCAGAGAAAAAAACAGTAAACAAAAATAAATTCAAATCATTAGGTAATTGATAGTCATCATACGAAGCCCTTTTTCATTTTGTTCGCGAAAAAACAATGTTAGAGAGACAATAGAAAGCACATAAAAAAAAAATAGAATGAAGATAAAATGACGATTAGTGTGGTGTTACGGAGACCGTCAAGAAAGGAAAAATAGAATCTTATATCCCATATCGTATGTTGGGTCTGATACAATCATCGCAATTTTACGCTTATTTCCCCTCAAGAAGGGAAGGAGAGAGAGAGAGAGAGAGAGAGAGAGAGAGAGAGAGAGAGAGAGAGAGATATCATAAAATTTCGAACAAAAGGTTTCGCTGCCTTTATTGTTCTTCAGAGGAGTTTGTTTTGACGTTGAAAAGGTGAAAAATTAATAGTAAGAATGAAGATTTTGTTCCTTATATCCATAATAAGAGCATCCTAAGCGAAAGGGAATCCCCACAGGGATTATATCCTTGGGGTTCGGGTACTGAGGGGCTTTTGGATAATGGGGAATAGCACATATGGATATGCTCTCTCTTTTTCCTCTTTGTTAATGTGCAATCAGAGCACCTTATGCGGTTTAAAGGCCGCTCATGAATGGCAGAGGCAAGGGACAGTGACAATGCCCTATCAAATGGACAATGCCCTAGAGACTGACCATATATCATTTGATCAGCGACCAAGCCACCTCTCCACTCAAGCCAGGACCAAGGAGGGCCAGGCAATGGCTGCTGATGACTCAACAGCTAGACCTATAGGCTCCTCCAAACCCCCCCCCCCCCACAATCTTGGCTCACAAGGATGGTAAGGCTGCAGACACTGAGCGGAACTCGAACCCCCGACTGGCAAACACCAGGCAGAGACGTTACCAATCAGGCCACAACAACCCATTACTTAAGGGTCTTTACACATTACTTCAACCCCTTGTTGTACTTGCTTTATATGGTTTTACTTTACCTCCATTCACTCTTCCATTCTTCATTCTTCCTGTCCCCATTTTCTAACTTTAACGTTAAAGTGTAACTTTAGGGGTTTTACCCTAGATGCACTTGGGCAATGAATGGCCCGACAGATCCCGGTGCTGGACTACAATCTAAATCAAATCCTGTATCCTCTTTGAAAAGAGAGAGAGAGAGAGAGAGAGAGAGAGAGAGAGAGAGAGAGAGAGAGAGAGAGAGAGAGAGAGAGAGAGAGAGAGTAGCTCATAAAATGCCCAGACATCAGCTATTAAATTTATAAATTCCTCTCTAGTCATTATCTAGGGGTAAACCCCTCCATCGCCCCTTCCCCTCCCTCAATTAATTCCTTTAAAAAGTATATATAACCCATAGGACACAATAGGAACTGACGACATCATTTGCTCCACGACCTTACCCCCCTCCCCCTCATTGTTCACTGGATATGATGTTCCTAGAATTAGTTCATAGTTTAATTGTCTTTCTTAGTGTTCGTCTAGATTCACGGTCGCCAACTGATTGCATTATTAGAGCACTATGATATATGAATGTACCCGATGCGTAAAAAAATAACGTATAAATATTCAGATATGCACACGCACACAGCTTCTACCCTACCCGCTCCCTCCCTTTTATAAACTCCAACCGGCTGGTTTGGCAATTGTTGGGAGGGAGTGGTTTCAGATTATATCTTTGAGTACTCCCCCCTCTCACCATGGTAAGGCCAATCTTTCTCCACCCTAAACATGAAAGAATATATATATATATATATATATATATATATATATATATATATATATATATATATATATATATATATATATATAAGTCAGTGACTTGCATCTTATTATATAGGAGAGAGTTTGTCAACGTTCCCTCAAATGGTAGGAAACCAGCTTTCATTTAACAGCTTTTCTGAAAGCTGTCGATGGTCAATTCACATTTACTAACAGTTATTTATAAGCGTGCTTATTCCGATTTTTCATCTTTTATCTTGTGATATTGATTTCGGTTTAAGGTCCTTTCAGAAAGGAAGCGAGGACGAATGGAATGAAGAAATTCCTAACCATTCTAAAAGACTAATATAATTTTCAACCAAAGTGAATTTTCATTAATTCTAATGATAATACTAATTTTAATAACTTATAATAATAATAATAATAATAATAATAATAATAATAATAATAATAATAATAATAATAATAATGAGATAAACGAAAAATGGTAATGATGAAACAACTGCTACTAAAATCAATATCAAATGCCAAAAATGAAATTCAATCCTGAAAATAAGAGTTCTAGCCTTAATTCTATAGTCATACAATTACCATCTAGTAGTGACGCTGATCTCTTAGGAAATAAATGAAGGAGCAATAGTAGCTTTTTAGGTGGTAGGATATTGTTGACAATCATCTTCATAATCATCTCCTCCTACTCCTATTGGCGCAAAAGTCCTTGGTTAGATTTCGCCAGTCGTCTCTCTATTGAGCTTTTAAATCAATACTTCTCCATTTGTTATCTCCTACTTCACGCTTCATAGTCATCAGCCATGTAGGCCTGGGTCTTCCAATTCTTCTAGTGTCTTGTGGAGCTTACAGTAGTTGAAAGTTTGGTGAACTAATCTCTCTTCAGGAGTGCGAAGAGCATGTCCAAACCATCTCCATCTACGCCTCACCATGATCTCATCCGCAAATTGAACTCAAGTAATCTCTCTTATAGTTTCATTTCTAATATTGTCCGGCCATATAACTCCCAAAATTCTTATGAGAGCTTTGTTCTCTAATCTACAAAATTTGTTGGATATTGTTTCACTGTCATACCGTGACTCATGTCCGTACAGTAACAATGATGTCAATAAACTGATATATAAAAGGATCTTTATTCTCAGACTTCTGTTTATTAAATTCTATATATCGAAAAACAAAACTTCGTTAATGTTGAGTCCAAAAGGTAATTAAAGTTTTCTGAGAGTTGCAGCCCTAATCTCTCGAGAAGGCATTCGTTTTGGGCTTTCATTTGTGTTCCTTTTTAAACGTTATTTGAAGTATAGAATAACAGAGAACGTTGATGAGCTTAGAAACAATTGAATAACCAGGATTTTTCGTTTATATAAATGAGTTACATTTAAATATCCTATATTTACGTTATTGTCGGAAGATTGTTGTCTCTTTTTGAATCATAATCCTGGTTATGTATGACTAATGTCATGAACTTTGACAATTTAACTACTTAGCAGACTTTCAATATACGGGATGGAAGGTTAAAAATGAGATTAGGATGTTGTAAGTATTCCAAAATATTTAGTTTTGTTATGCACAAGGCTTCAGGGAATTCTCATTTACATTATTGCATTGTACGACAACACTGAAACTGCAAGATTCAAATTGAAATAAATGTTGATCATGAAATTAACAAAAAAACAGTTATTGAAATATGTAGTGGTCGTTAAAATATTATAAAAAGATTACTAATAGAATATCTGCTTTGATTACATGCAATTATTTGGTGGTAAGACCTTCTTAAGATGTTCAGTTGGACAAGCAAGAATTTGGCTAGTACACAATATATGTTCGGGCCTAATTAAGACCAACTACTGCCTTCTCCAATCTGCTTAGATTTGTTGGATTATCAGTTGACATTTTAGGACTACGCTCAAACCTTTCACTTCTCGAGTACAGTTGGCAGACATTCTATGTTGCGCTCCCCTATCAACTAAAGAGCATCGTTCATGCTATACTTCATTCCAATCATTCTTCTGCGTTTGCCTTTTTTTACGAAGTCAGCGTTTTCCTCCCTTCCTGATCCGATACTTTGTCGATTCAATTGTTCCGAAGTTATTATCCATTCTCTTTTTCCCCGTCTCCATTGTGTACCGCTTAAAAGGTTCTCGTGACAAGACAAAAGAGGATCTGCTTGGCTATCCCTTTTCCCTTCTCTCAAATCCCTCTCCGAGAACCCTTCCTCTTGCTACCCTATTTTTTCTTCTTTTTTACCATTTCCTCCCTCAGCTGGCGATGAGGTGTTCCAGGAATATGAGTTCTGTTCATGACCAGGTCTCTGATGTAGAGCATTTTAAAGCCTTAAGTACTTATTTCTACTTTTCATCTTTTTATATCTTATTTTTCAATTGATTATACTTTAGTAAAATTCAGTAATGTCAACTTACTTATTTACAAAAGCGATACAAATGATCACTAACCAAGGATTATCTTCTTATGATTTTCACCTACATCTAATATCTTTATCAGTCCATGATTTCATTTTTATTTTTTTTTCCCCGTTTATTTTTTTTCCAGAGCTATTTAATAGATTGCCACATTCGAATTCTGTTGGAATATCATAACGTAAAATAAAGTGACTTGGGTTTTATTTGGCATCAAGGTTATTCATTGTCCTTGAACATTCATTTATTTATATCCCTATTCACATTCTCATTCGTTTTTTCTTCTCCCTGTGTTTAGTAAAATATTTACGTCTGAACCCTTCAAAGAAACTGGTACGTGAAAGGGAATTTGTGATGATATTTGTTTAAGGCCCTTTCAGGAAGTAAGCGAGGACGATTGCACGGTAGAAAAACATGAAATTCTGAACTATTCTAAATAGCTAAACACATCTTCAATTAAAGATTATCTAGATTTAACCAAAGAAACAAACAAACAACGGTGCCATTAAAGTAAAGCTATAGTCGTAGGTTAGGAAAATCCAATGAACTTTACCATTCAGATGCTAAGCCATGCCATAACGAGTCCGATTCAGCTTGAAAATATTACATAGCAGAACTATCGTTCAGGTTAGTGATGAATCCCCTCAACGTTCAAGGATGATGCATTTTGAAACGTTAATTGCTCCGCCAAGACTCGAGGCTTATTGATCGCAATCTCGAAATATGAATTTAACGATTTTTTTCTTTTAACCTAGAGAGAGAGGATGGTTAGGAAACTGGATTGAAATAGATCATTAGTTCACTGTACTTCCCAAATCAGAAAAGGTTTTGTTTTTATTTTGACCTCTATAGGAACCCGGATCAGGCTTTTAGATGATTCCCAATGTAGAATTCCGGGTGAAATGGGAACGTTAAGCACACCAGCTTATTCTTTTGATTGCAGTCAGATGAGTATAGTTTAAACAATTTCTTGTTTCAAAGAGGCCTCTGATTAGGGAATGTAATCTATCTTAGTACTCTTTTACCTCCCATATGTAGTTTCATTTCAGGTGTATATGTGTATGTAATGTATAGGGAGATGGTAAAGAAACTTAACAATAAAAGCTTTTATTCTATTCTATAGGTTCTTCAAATGCTAGACTTAATAAAGTCTAGCATTTGAAGAATCTATCTTACCCCAAAAAGGCACTTCAAAAATCTTTTGATCTACACTACTATCTCTCTCTCTCTCTCTCTCTCTCTCTCTCTCTCTCTCTCTCTCTCTCTCTCTCTCTCTCTCTCTCTCTCTCTCTGTGTTTTGGCCCAAGAGGAAAGATAGGTTTGTTGAAAGAGAGGATATGGTGATGGTGGTATAGTATAAGTTTTGCTAGATCTTATTTGAGTTACTCGTTTCTCTTTATTCCCCATTCATCAAAATATTGATGATTTCTCTTTATTATGTTTTTGGGATTCTAATGAAGTTTTATCATATCTGTCAATTTGCATTTTTTTTTCGTAATACGACTATTGATATTACGATGGCAAACTCGTTTTTCTCCCTTGATCTAATTTTTTCTTGATTAATTTACTCTAATGCATGATAATATCCAGTGTCACTCTTCTAATTGCATCGCTACCAACTTCCTCTCCACAGTTTATCTCGTCCGTATTAAAGCTTTACTTGGGAAATTATCGCCTTTCACTATAATGTAGATTTTTATAAATAAAACTGAGGTCTAGTTCTTGATGCAACAAAGCTTAAGAAATATCAGAGTCGTTACATATCTTCCTTAAGTCCTAAAAAAGGGATGAAAGAAAATTTTCCCAGGCTTAAACGTAGACGTTATTGACCGAAGAATATAATTGTTACATACATAAAAAGAATATAGTAAAATTCCTTGCCATGCAACAAACAGAATGAATAAAAAGATCAAAACACCTGACTGTTCACGTTGAGTTGAATAGTCGCCATGACGACATCCAAGAGGGGAAATTTATTCTGTATTGTCTCAACTTGATTTAAACCATCTTTCAGTCAGGTCTTCATGCTCGTAAATTCCATCTCTCTCGTTATCGATTGTTTTTAAATCTTCTGGATTAAACTGAGAATAAAGAAGAGGAAGAAGCGAAAGGGCAGGACTAAAACCGTCATTGTTTCCATATCCCATTTCTATTGCTTCTCTCCCTTTTTCTAACATTAGGACAAATCAATACTTGGATGGGTGATCAACAATTAAAGAACACAGCCCGACCTCTGGAATCGGAGGTCATTGATGCCATATTTTTTGTTATAAAATAAGAATAAAGGAGTATTTACTTCAAAACCATAAAAGTAAAGATGTCCTTATAAAATATAAATAGATTTCAGAAGAGCTGCTACACAAATAAATAAAAAAATACTGCTATCACAGTATAACATATCCTGTCAAAAAATCTTAGCAAGAATGGACCTGTCATCCTCATCTCTAGCCTCAAACATGTCTATTTCATAAGGTGCTAAAAGTGGGGCATTCACTCAACAAATGCCTCGCTGTCAAGAGGATAAAAAAATCGTTCACCAGTTATCAGAAGCTTGTGTTTTGACCGTGTGACCAATGCATGGGACTTGCAACCTCACTCCATAAAGTATTGCTCAAAACTGGAGGAATAAGCCTAATACCAAAATTTAAAAAAAAAAAAAAAGTTTGTTGGGAAAAAATCTGTATTTATATATGTGAATGCATTGAATAGTTATAACATACCTTTCCTCCCGGAGTAGAATAACGCATTACCCCGTGTATCAAGGAGAGAATAAAACCAATGTTTATGGGTGGTTGGGGAAGATCTTTTTCAATCAGGGAAATCACAGACTTTGTGAGGTAATCAGAAATGAGATTAGAGATAATTATACATTATTAGATCTCCTTTAGTCTGAATAAATGTTGTTTATATCCAAGTAATCTTCATCTACAGGAAAAGTAACCTTCTCCTCCATCGATTACGCAAACTGGAAAGTTTTCCACCTGCGTTAGATCCTATTTGGATTATTTAATGGTTTTGGTTATTAACGAACATAATCTTTCTTTTTCATCCGTTTATACAAGGGATTCGTTTCCTACGTGAAAGAGCTGATGCTTTTTTGTATAACAATGAATATTTTAAGAAAATAAAAGTGCTTGCTGTATTATTATTATTATTATTATTATTATTATTATTATTATTATTACTATTATTATTATTATTATTATTATTATTATTATTATTAGCTAAGCTACAACCCTAATTGGAAAAGCACAATGCTATAAGCTCAAAGTCTCCAACAGGGAATAATAAATAATAGCTTGGTGAGGAGAGAATTCAAGGAAATAAATAAATTACAAGAGAAGTAATGAAAAATAAAAATAAAATATTTTAAGAACAGTATATATGCTATAATAACTTCAGAACAAAACAAGAGGAAAGGATATAATTGAATGGTGTGCCAAGTACCCTCACGCAAGAGAACTCCACCCCCAAGACAGTGGAAGACCATGGTACATAGGCTATGGCACTTCCCAAGACTGGAGAACAATGGTTAGATTTTGGAGTATCTTCCGGCAAAATTATTTAAGGTAAAGTGTGCGATCGCGTGGATTTCTTTCAGATGGCGTTGCTCAGCTCTAGTCTTAAATGCAGAGCCAAATGTGTATCAAACAGTTGAGAGAAGATTAAGCATAAAGTTTTCATCTGGAGACTTTAGACTAAAGAAAAAAACAAAATCATCATTCAAAATCTTTTTTATATGTTTGAGTGCATAACCAGATACCTTTGAAGATCTCCAGAGTAAAAAATGTGTAAAACTATATCTATTTACATTTCCTTTATCACACATTTATGTCCTTCAACACTGCAATCTACAGATACACTTCTTTCTATAACGAAGTTCAGTACTTTCCCTTGTTCAAGATATTTTATGTTAGCTCATCATAAACTTTGCCCATTAAATGATAAGAAACTTTTAATAAATTAAAAGAAAACTTTCCAAATACGGTTTACAGAAATGAAAGGTCGTCAGCGTCGCGTTGCCTTTGCTTTGATAACAAATGATAACGTCCTTTGTTACATGTAATATATAAATGAAAATAATTTCTAAGACTTTGTTATGCTGACATGAGCTCTGCCTTCTCCATTCCAAAGAAAAAAACACAATATCAAAAATAATCGGACATTTATCAGTTGTTGCATTGTGTTTTTCTTAATGAGCTGATACAATAAAAAATGAGTTATGTAAGAGAGGGTTGAGATCGTTAGATGATGATAATGATGATGATGATTGTATTGTAGCCAACAATTCCTGTTGACACAGGCCTTTCCCTTGTTCGGGCCGTAAGTGATGTGAAAAATTCAGAAGGTTGGTTGTTAAACAAAAGGAAATAAGAAAGGTTTTTAGAGACACATGTGAACTGAGGAAGGATGATGGTGGTAGTGGAGGGGAGCCATCATGTCACAGATAGTGGTAGTTTGAATGATTTTAAGTCCTTTGAAATGTAGAGAAATGTTGGAGGTGGGATTGTCCAACCCTTTACTCCCTAGAGTCCATGCGGAATATTTGAGTAGTAGACAAAGTTATGGAAACATACAGGGGATGATGTGCATAGGGCCTTACAGTGAGGGGATGAGATGAATTTTAATGAGAAATTCAGAGGTCATATTACCTCGGTGGAGGTAAGTTTGAGAGCAAATTTCTGCGGATTTCTATGTATTTAACAATTGCTTTTGCCAGTGAGGCCAGATAGTAAGTCATTCCTGGACATTATATAGTACTGTCTGGAAGACTTTGAAGATGACAACTCAATTCTCGTTGCTATTACATAACCATGGTTCATTTCTGTTCAAAACAGGGATAAAGAGAAGGAAATATATTAATGCACAGAGCCTTATCTATAAATATATGCTTTAAATGCAACTATTACCAGTATTATTATCAACAGTAACAAATGTAGCCTACAGTCGCTAAAGCTTTCCGTAAAAAAAAAAAAAAAAAAAAAAAAAAAAAAAAAAAAAAAAAAATACATGTAGCAGAGAATAGTAGGAATATCATCACCCATAAGCTGTGCTAGAAAATGATCATGCTAACTTACTCTTGGCCTGCGCATAGGAACTGACAGGGTGATACAAGCACATCGACATAAGACAACGAAGAAAGTATGGGTCACAGATGTTGCAGTACCATGAGAATCAATAGTGGAAGCTTAAGGGAGAGAAAATACAGAAGTACCAACACTTAAGAGTTGGATTCAGAAGAGTACAAAAAATGCAAGTTGACGTAGTGATGTTGAGAATCATAGGATCACTAGGGAATATAACTAAATCATTGGTAAAATCTTGAAAAAGTAGGAGGGAAAATAGCCCATGACATTGTTAAAAAGAGCAAGCTACTAGAAACAGCACATATAGTGGGATTCGCAAGGAAGGTTGATGCAACCCGGGAACACATACTATAGACAACAAGTCTTTGAGGATTAATAATAATAATAATAATAATAATAATAATAATAATAATAATAATAATAATAATAATAATAATAATAATAATAATAATAATAATAATAATAATAGCAGAATTAGTAGTATCAACAACAATATGGAAACCATTACTAGCTTTCAAAGCTACATTTTCAAAAATATGAAAAAAACATATGCTGCCTACATTACATTGTTGAAAAAATATCATACAATAAACAACCATTTTTTTCTGCAACACCTAATACTATTGGTGAAATTATTGTTACGATAGATACCACCAATGTAGTAGATACAATTTCTTCCCCTTAACTGACAACACCAGTGACGAAACAACAAGAACAACAACCCACCTCTCCTCAATGGACATGGAGAGTTAATTTCCCAGTAGTAGTCCCTCTTGCGCAATGAATTAACTTCCTCGTGAATTTAAAAGATATTGGTCCCACACACACCAATGCCCCAATTTCAAGAGAAAGCACAACCATGCATGGTGTGTTTTGAAATAAATAAAGAAATAAATAATATTAGGTAGCGGGTGGCGAAGGGGGGGGGGAGAGTTGACCTATGACGTTATGACTCCAGGTTCCGTACACTTAGATGCTGTTATGCATTTTTCCATACTATAATTTTTTTTTTTTTCAAAATACCTTTATATTGATATATTGATTTATATGATTGATACACCTGTGTAAGTATATATATATATATATATATATATATATATATATATATATATATATATATATATATATATATATATATATATATATATATATACAGAGAGAGAGAGAGAGAGAGAGAGAGAGAGAGAGAGAGAGAGAGAGAGAGAGAGAGAGAGAGAGAGAGAGAGAGATGTAAATATATATATATATATATATATATATATATATATATATATATATATATATATATATATATATATATATATATATATATATATATATATAAATGTATATATTGATATGTATATATATATATATATATATATATATATATATATATATATATATATATATATATATATATATATATATATATATATATATATATATATGTACATATATTCTTATGAGGCTGGTCTAGTGTAGAGTAAATAATTTATTTATGTATTTCATTTTTGTATTTAAGAGGAGAATAGCCAGCTCATAAGGTGAGTTCCTCTCTTGTAGTTTTAAATATTTGTATGTGAATTACGTAGGACTCTCATTGTTCATTTAATTGTATTCTTCCTTCAATTCAGTATATGCAAATTTACTTTTTATTTCACGTATATTGCTACAGTCATACGTGATCTCAATTAAGTGTGTTGCATGAACTATACGAGGTATAAACAAGGGCTTATGTAAATATTCTATGGTATTGTGTCATGTTTGTGAGGAATATTTTTTTTAATGTTTAGGACGGAGGTTGGTAAAGCTAGCTGAGAGAGGGTTACCTTTCAAGCAAAGTTCATTCCCCCATTCTTTATATCTAGTTGGTATCCTTGCGCCGCTAGAGCCAACCCCCAAGCTTCTAGACCCTTTGATGTAAAAGGATCTAGAATAACTAAGTCAATATATACACTAGGAATGCGTAAGGCAGAAGAGAACCAGCCTGTCCTGTGTAAGAGCCAATATCCTCTCTCTCATGTACCTCAAGTTTGTGTCCTCTCCAAAGTGATTAAGTTTGTGCCTGACATATATTTGTGTAGTGTGTTAAAACGTTACTACAACTTTGAAAATTATTTCAAATTTACTGTGTTATTATACGTGTTAGTATTATATAAATTTTTTGTAACTGTCCCTGAGGGGTATATACGAATACGTGAAGTATATCTAGTTTGTCTTAACTGTTAAATTACTTTGCGTGAGCTAAAAACTCGTAAGTTTATCTGTTACTTTATGTAATTTCTATGAGAGTTTAATCATTAGTATTAAGGGTTAACTATTTTCACTAATTATAAAGATTGGGTGTTTGTGTAAAATTTCCAGCGAAGCAAGTGATTATATAATTTTTATAGTGTAAAATTCTCTTTTCTTAGTATAAGGTTTTGTTCAGATTTAATATTTCGAGTCAAGTAATTCTATATAAGTATTTTTCTTGTCTTAGTCCCAGGTTTTACTCAGATTTAATATTTCGAGTCAAGTAATCATATAATTTTCAGAGTGTAATATTTTATTTTCTAAGTTTAAGTTTTGTTCAGGTTTAATATATCAAGTGATTTTTTTGGTGTAAATTCTTTCAAAGTGTTTTAATTTTTTATAAACCATTCATCTTTGTAAAGAGCATATTATTTTGATCTCCAGTATTTTTTTTATACAGAACTCCATCGTATCCCTGTTAAAAAATCGAAATAAAAGGTTGTTTTGAATAATTCTTAATAATAATTATCCAGTTTGTTTTATGTAGTTTCTTGAAGTTGGAAATGATCTGTTGGTCCTAGGGCTGGAGGAGTGACGTGGTGTTGGGTAGGAGATAGAGGACCTTGACAAACTCAAATTCATCAAGAGTGTGCTCTTCAAGACCAGAAGGGTGACCAGGGGAATTGTGGAGGATCAGAAGATATTTCAACGGCAAGTTATTCTCCAACAAATACTTTTTAACTGGTACACCAAAGCACAGATTAACCCATTCTGTAAAATATCTCGTAACCCAAGCCTTAATATTTGCGCACCATATGACAAAGTTTTTCTTTTAAGATCCTTTGGCTCCTGAAAGCACGTGGGTTCTCTGAGTGGTACACCAGCCATGACTTGACCTTACAGTCACCGCTGGCATTGGCACACGAGCAGTTTCTTCTCAGCCATGATGAATGTCCTCCATGGCATCTTCTTGCAATCCCAGCCAGTTTCATCGCAGTTGAAGACTTGTTGGGAGATGTAGCCGTCTTCAGCAAAGATCAAGGCAGAACGTTTAACGTTCTCCTCCGCGGCTTTCACATCAAAACTTGCAGTTTACCCATGCCTCACAACCAAGTGGATCTCAGTTGGCTTTTTGAAGTTATCAAATCAGCCGTGACTGGCTTTGAAGGTCTCCACTGGCGTTGATGTCTCCCCAAACTCCGCTATTTCCTTCTGTTTCGAGTCTTCGTAGATTTCGCTAGCCTTTTCACAGATGATTGCCTCAGTTAAGCTATCTCCCACGAACTGTTTCTCCTTAATCCACAATAACAGGAGCTTCTTCATCTCATCATTTACATTACTTCATAGCTTCGACGAGATGGTTAGGCTATTTTAAGGCTTCATGCTCTTAATAGCATTCTTCTGTTTGAGAATGGTACATATTGTCAATGTACTCCTTTGGTAATCGCTGGTCAGTACAAACACTCTTACACAACTCATGATTCTTGATAATTTCACGTTTCGCCTCAATCGTCATCATGCACTTTTTCCTATCACTGCCATGGTTTCCACTCACTTTTGAGCCATGACTATTGAGTTGATTGGCCCCAAATTAACGTTAAAAACACGTAAATAATGCAAACTGAAGAGGCGATGCTCGGAAATGTG
>NC_090738.1:104585505-104588005 GCF_036898095.1 Palaemon carinicauda
CAAATTTTCTCTGTTTTTGAAAAGATCAACCGAGACTGATCGTAAACAGAACAACAGCGAGAGATATATTTTTAATTTTAGTTAACAGAAAAAGAATAAATTGAGCTAGATAGCAGGCAAAGGATTTTCAATTGTAAACAGAACAACAGCAAGAGATATTTTTTTTAGTTTTAGTTAACAAAAAAAGAATAAATTGAGCTAGATAGCAGGCAAAATATTTTCCATTCTAGGAGAATAATCGAACAGAACTTTGTGTTAGAAATTCCATAAATATTTAGTAGAAACATCTTTAATGTTCTAGCTTGTAGAATCTATTTTTAATAAGAATAATCTTACTATTTTCCAAATAATCCTTAAGAGAACATTCGTACTGTGCTTAGGATTATATTGTCATAATCAATTGCTTATTACATCTAGTTGATTTCTAGTTCATAGAATCTATTTGGTATAATGAAAAGAGTCAATATTTTTCAAATCATCCTTATGAAAACATTCGAACTGAACTTTGTGTCATAATGCCATAATCAATTGTTAATTATATATAATTAATTTCTAGTTCATACAATATATTTGGTATAATCAAAATAATTATTCTACTCTTCACATCATCCTTAGCAGCGTAAAGAGAGAGAGAGAGAGAGAGAGAGAGAGAGAGAGAGAGAGAGAGAGAGAGAGAGAGAGAGAGAGAGAGAGAGAGAGATCTGGCGCTTCCAAGAGGCGCCCCTCTCAGGCGGCTGTCATCAGCAGCAGTAATTAATATCTCGTTTATGTGCGACATGAGGGCACAGCTTTCGTAATGAAGTGAGTTCATGCAGAACGAACTTACCCTTGATTGAGGCCTCTCCTTATTAATCTAAGATTCATTCCAGCGTCTGGCTGGATGCTGCAGCGGAGTCTGCCAAATATTTGCTTCCGTTTCCCTGAAAGCGAAATCGTCTGAGGATGTCAAATGCGGGATATGATGCTGGTGTTGGTATTCAAGATATTAAATCACTTTTTTTTTCTTTCGTGATGTCTAGTCGATTCTTTATTCCACTATTTTTTTATGACTTGAGTTTTGTGAAAATTCCAATATCGAGTACCAACATCAAAGTTGAGAAAGAACGGCTTTAACTTCTATTCTTAAACTTAGTTCACAAACTTATGTGAAATATGGTTGTGAATCATGTGTCTAAAAATCTGACATCTGATCTAATGACCAAATGATCGTCTCTCTTTAAGGAATATGGTTTATATCGAAGCTTAGTTTCAATCTAAATGACTATTTAAGGACATGATGAAACTGAAAAACAGGTAAATAAAACATGAAATGAATCAGCTGGTTAAAACAAACTTATTCAATACAATATTTTTCCTAGATATTTGGTTTTCACAAAATTGTTTATTTTAAAAAACTAAGCTAATACTGTACTAACAGATAAAAAATATACCAAGACAAATACTCACTCATAAACGAAAATTATATTAGCCAGCATATACTCACACAAGAGCGTAGTTTAAAAGGTTTAAAGGCCACTCATGAATTACAAAGGTAATGGACCGGGACATTGCCCTAGCAAGCAGGACAATGCCCTAGAGACTGACCGTACATACTTATGATCAGCGTTCAAGCCCCCTCTCCCTCCAAGCTAGGACCAGGGAAGATTAAGCTTGCCGCACACTGAACCCGAACGGAACCGCCCGATCAGAACCGAAACGTCCGATAGAAATCGAAAGCATGCATTCTTACCTAGCTGCACACATTGGGCCAGAACAGAACGGAACTGACGCGCCAGAACAGAACGGAACTGACGCGCCAGAACATAACGGAACCGACACAGTATTCTTTGAAAGATATTTTTTTTCTGAAGTGTCGGTGGCGTCTGACAGGCTACGCATGCACAGAACGACTGCAGTGGTTGTTTTGGAGAGGGTTGCCGAGGAATTTGGAGGTTAGAGTGATAGCAACCAATATTTTTCTGATGTCAGAAATTTGACGAATGTATTTCAATAACAATGATGTAAACATATGATTTAATACAAAGATTTTAGGAGTGATTATTTATTATTATTATTATTTTTTTTTTTTTTTTCACATATAAACATCAGGCTTATGGATTCGATAAAAGATTGATATACAGAATATCTAATCATCGTAACATCAATTAAATAAAAACTCAAGTTATGATTAAGGAAAACTTCCTTCATTTATATAAAATTTTCCGTCGGTTCCGTGCTGTGGCTTCTGGCTCAGTGTGCACGCTGGAGGTCGTTTCTGCTCTGTTCTGAGGCTTTGGTGTCTTAGGCGGCGGTTCCGTTCCGGCTCAGTGTGCGGCAAGCTTAAATTAGACAATGGCTGCCGATGACTCAACAGGTAGACCTATATGCTCCCCCAAAACACCCATCCTTAGCTCACAAGGATGGTGAGTTTGTAGGCAAAAAAGGAACTAACGAGTTTGGGCAGGACTATTATTATTATTATTATAATTATTATTATCATTATTATTACTACTACTACTAC
>NC_090738.1:104603005-104610505 GCF_036898095.1 Palaemon carinicauda
ATATATATATATATATATATATATATATATATACACACACACACACATATATATATATATATATATATATATATATATATATATATATATATATATATATATATATATATATATATATATATATATATATAGATAGATAGATAGATAGATAGATAGATAGATATATATATATATATATATATATATATATATATATATATATATATATATATATATATATACACACACACACACACATATATATATATATATATATATATATATATATATATATATACTCAATAATTCAGAAAGAAGTTAATGGTAACTAATATATATCTATCTATCTATGTATATATATATATATATATATATATATATATATATATATATATATATATATATATATATATATATATATATATATATATATATATAGATAGATAGATAGATAGATAGATAAATAGATATAGTTGCCATAAAATGCTTTCTGAACCAAAAGAACTTTAATATTATTTTGACTTCAAAATGTAAATATATGAAAAATTTCCTTTAAATCACGGAATTGAAATTATAATGCCCATGGAATGTTGGAATTAGTTGTGTTATCTTATTCTTTGTGGATAAGATCATGATGTGGGGTAGATGGAGATGGTTCTTCGCACTCAACAAAAGCTTAGTTTACCTGTTTCTACTGGTCTACACAAGGCACTAGTAGAGTTAAAAGACCCAGGCCTACTTGGGCGAGGACTATGAAGCGTGAAGTAGGTGAAGATGAATGGAGACGTATAGATTTAAAAGCTCAAGATAGATACGACTGGCGAAATCTAACCGAGGTCCTTTGCATCAATAGGCGTAGGAGGAGATGATGATGATAATCCTATTCTTTGGACCAGAACCATTTTCTGGGTGCAACAAATTTCACGCCCTTTCAACATGACTAGCAACCACATACTGTAGTGTTTGAAGTCTTATTCTAGATTTCATAGTTGGTTAATTATGAAAATAAAGTTTCTGTCTTAGAATTATTAATATATGCATGATTTTGATTACGGGCATAAAATGAAAGTCTTTACCCATTGTTCCATTATTTTACAGAAGAGTTGAAAGTTAACCATTTGGAGTATATCTAAAGTTTTTGTAAAACATCTGACATAATATTAAATTCCATTAAATACTGCAGAAATTAATTAAAAAGTGTCTTATAATATTACACAGAACAGCACTGAACTGTTTTAATCTTATATTTTTGTATGCTGACAACGCAAATGAACCATTGATGTTTTGCTCTTCCAGGTGTTATTAAGGTATTTCATAGTCTTGTTTCATGGCACGAAGTCTACAATTTCAACCTAAATTAAAAGTCAAAACCTCGTCTGACCCTCTCTCGCGAGTTAAAAGATTTTAATAGATTTTTTTTTTGTACTGTTGAGGCGAAGACACGCTTGGAGAAATCTATAATAATTCTAACAGCAAGAGGAAAATATTGTCAAGCACATCCAGGAGTGTTTGTGCCAGTTTCTGTAGTCTTTGACTTTATTTTTAATGACTTATATCCTGTAGGAGAATCATGTCTTTATCAAATTGTCGTTCGAAATAGTGTTCAGAATGTTTAAAGAATAACTCCTTATGTTTTGATATTACGGTAATTTTTATAAAATGTTTTTGTAACATTCCAAATTTGAAGCTATATTTTGAGATAAATTTACACGTAAGTTTGTTTATTGAAAACGAACCTGTATTTAAAATAAAGTTGAAAAATATCATGATGGGAAAATTTACAATTTTTTTTTCCAGCATCACCGTTATCTAACAATACCAGCATCTTCTCATATGAGACTATCAACTTTCTGATTTATTTACACTTCTACATACTCCTAAAACTAGATATTATTAGCTTCTTTCTTTCTTTCGACTCATTATATCAGTATCCGTAGAACTTTTCAAATAATTCGTTACATAAAATTAGAAGACAGAAACTGTAATGTGCTGTGATTTGTTTCACAAATGAATATCCATCCATAATACACTATCATATATCTTATAAACAAACCTTAAATGCACAATCTGTTTACATGCTACCTGGACACTTTAAACAATTTTCAGATGTAAATCTACACTGTGGGATCTTTTCATCAACATTACGTATGTGAGCCAGCGTGTCATTATTTGCGTTACAAAATCTTCATTAACTTCAAAATGCAAAGAGGAATATATCCAATCAAACTTTTGAGCATTTTTAAATGATTGAAATAATAATAAGACACTTTGTACACACACCGAGAGCCAGTTTTCAACTGACTGTGAGATAAGGTACGTCAGTTTATATATAGGCAGAAAGTACTTGTAAATTTCGCAGCTACAGAAGTCAGATGACATACGTAGCTTTGCAGTTACTACCAATAAGACTGTTTGTAATGGTCTTCCGATAGTTTCCACCCGGGACCCGCTTCGTTAAACGGTTCACAGAAGTGAAAATTATTCTAAGCATGAACTAACTGATTTGCATACGTCATAATTCAACGTATGTAAAGCGATATTAGTCAATGATTCATACCAATAAACATAGCGTAGCACTACCTAAATAAAAATATTATATAACTTCGTTCACATTATGATACTTCGACTTAATTTTTTACTGTTAATAGCATGCACATACACACACACATGCACACACACACATGCGCACACACACACACACACACACACACACACATATATATATATATATATATATATATATATATATATATATATATATATATATATATATATATATATATATATATACTGTATATATATATATATATATATATATATATATATATATATATATATATATATATATATATATATATATATATATATATATATATATATATATATTTTATATATACATATATACTATATATATATATATATATATATATATATATATATATATATATATATATATATATATATATATATATATATATATATATTTTTATATATATATATATATATATATATATATATATATATACACTGTATATATATATATATATATATAATATATATATATATATATATATATATATATATATATATATATATATATATATACACTGTATATATATATATATAATATATATATATATATATATATATATATATATATATATATATATATATATATATATATATATATATATATATATATATATATATATATATATATATATATGGTTAGTCTAATCTCTTTAACTGAAAGGCACAGAACCATTAAAAAAACATTTTCATATTTTACAAACCAGATCTCTACTGATTTTTCTTATTGTCTATAAAAAGAATCTGATACTTGATATTCCGTTATAAAAGTTTGTTTTCTTATTCATGTCGGTAAGAGCATTTTCAACAGGAGGATAGAAATAACATCCCATTTATGTCTTAACAAAAAGTGTCTCTAAATTAGTGACAAGTAAAAGATTCTCTCTCATTTCTAGTACTTTAACCTTTAATATATTAAGGACAAAAATATATAAATGATCGCAAAAAAAAACTAAAAACAAAAAAAGCAACGATTTCATGGAAAAAAAAACTTGAATAAAGAAAAAGATATAATAGAAATATATAAATTATTTTTGAAAGATAAAAAAGGAAAAAGATATTTAATTCTTTACTTGATTATGTTTTTCAATATCTTTTACTAAAGAATTCTGCTTCCTTGTGTCTCTTCTAAAATTAGTGCGATATTCCAGCTCGACCTACTCTTTTGTTTCTGGGATTTGAGTTATGCACACAGATATCAGGAACTTGCTGGATCATGAGTGAAGAAAAGTTATTTAACTTGGGTTATGATCTTCACGCGCATTTTCTATACAAATTTAAATGTAATATTGTATGAATTTTACAGCATTGTTTGAGGCTCTCTAAGTAAGTAAGTTAGAATCCAGAATAGTTTAATAGATGAATTCATATTCAATTTCTCTGATCAAGATATTGTTTATGTGGTCACACTGCAGTTTCATATTTTACTAAAAAGGTTTTGAGGGATGCATTATCCTGCAAAAATAACGCCTCATACCTTTTAACACCTTATCGTGCCTTCTTTCTTATTCATTGCCGCTCCCATCAAACGCCTAAGGTCACCTGCAAGTTCCTGAAATATCCCGGAACCTACGACAGGCTTAAGGCCATCGACTCTCATGGCGGATATAAAAAGAAAGGATATAAAGATATTATCCTCGATTTTCCCTTTATTCGAGCCTTCCCTGTTCCCTCAGCTGTAAGACAATTGAGGTAAGTGGATCTCGAGAATAGAAGAAAAGAATAGATAAGAATTTCATCAATTTCCCCAGATTCTTCATATTCCTTTTCTTAATCAAGTCGAAATCTCCGAAGAACAAAATTCAGTTGGATTATGTGGAATCTAATTCCAATTCCTTGTCTTTGTTCCATTACTTTTTGCAGATCTCAAAGTTGGGGTTTTCCCTTTTTGCATTTCTTCTTTTCCTTGACTTAATTCTTTTGATATTTATTAAATAAAATAGTTATGGGTAAACACATATTCGTTGATTATTTTTCATAATTTTATTTGCGTTCACCCTTAACAACCAGAAGATTTCATGGTGTATTCAGCAAAGAAGTAATGTGCCATACATAGATCCTAAAAACTTAAATGTTGTATGTAATAAATACTGACCTAGCGACTTAATACTGTAAGAAAAAAATAATGTACCATATATAGACCCGGAATATTTAATGTTGTATGGAAAGCAGAAATAACGAGTTATATAAAGATCTGTGACTTAATGTTCTATGCAACAGAGGAGTAACATGCTATGTATGGACCCTGTAGACTCCATATTGTTTGTAACCAAAAAATAACGCGATACGTATTGACTCAAGTAACTTAATGGTGTATGTAACAAAGAGGCAATGAGCGTAAAAGGAAAAAAAAAAAAAGGTTGCATTACAGGATTGTTGCTTTGCATTGCGGCTGTGTCTGTTTGTCACTGAGGTGGGAGAAAATCAGTTTAAGAAGGAAGCTCTGTCCTTTGTTGTCTCGCTTTAGTTGAAGTTTGCATTGTGAATTTTGATGAGGTTAGAGGAACGGAGAGAGAGAGAGAGAGAGAGAGAGAGAGAGAGAGAGAGAGAGAGAGAGAGAGAGAGAGAGAGAGAGAGAGAGAGAGAGAGAGAGATGGTCCACCGGGTTCTCCAATTGGTTTTCCGTCCCGTTTCAGAGTAAACAAAAGTTTCCCTAGTCGAAATATGCCTCATATGATTTGAAGGTTTTCTGATGCAAATACCAGGATTCGTTTACCTGTTTTTTTTTTTTTTTTTTTTTTTTTTTTTTTTTTTTTTTTGGTAGGGTATTCCATTTCCTGTAATCCGGGGAATGTTCCCGAAAAGGAATAATAGGGCCGGATGTAGTGTTTTTTTAGACAGAATACCTTGAAATTTTATTTTTTGCATAAATACGTAGGAATTGTTTCTATTTAGGACTGTTGCATATTATCAATGATATAGTTGAAGACACTTGCTATTGCTTATGCTTTATGAAGTATTTATATGTATATTCTCATAAAATCGCTCTTTTCAGTATATCATAACGACAATAACAATAAATGCAGCCGTTTCTCGTCCACTGCAGGACAAAGGCCTCCGACATGTCAATTCATCTACTTAATTTATCATAACAGATTTATGAACGATGTTAGATTCCTATTAGAGGAAAAATGTCTTAAATCGAAGATTACACAGACTTTGCGATGTAATCAATAGAGGGATTTAAGAGGTATTTTATTAGGATGAGAGTTCGTCAGACCGGAATGAATGTTATATATGAGGAATAATGTTCTTCTACCGGAAAAGTAGCCTCACTTCTCCATTACATAAACTCTTCCTTTCTTTCTTAGCGAGATCCTATTACCGTTCATTTGGTTTTGGTTACCAATCTTTTTCAAATTGGATTTACTGTATTATGTAATTTGGTTACCAATAGATTAGGATAGAGTTTTGAAGTATTAAAACTTTTTGCTAAAAGATACCGTTGCAGTAATCTAACTGGTTTATGGCTTGAGTCATAAACAAATTTACATGTGGTTTAACGTTACTTACTGGCTTTGGCTTTTGAAATCCTTTAAAGTTATTATCATCCTCAGCGAAAATTTGAAGTGATGTAATAGGATAATGTTTGAAACGAGACTAGCAAATGTTACGGTGATTATTAATTTTTATAAAATACCATATCAGAATAATTTGAATTAATTTGATCCTTTTGGGAATAACATTGAATAAGGATGAAAATAGAAGGACCTGACTTCACTGAAAATCATTGCTAGAAAATGAAGGTTACCCTGACATCAGACATCAGCAAGAGACATCACCCGCGGAGGCAGTCACGTTTTTGCTCGAAATCCTCTTACGGAGGAAATCTATTTACCTACAGAAAGTAGACCAGGGATTAATCACCACTTTGGCTGCAGGCAGTCACCTATCCATGACGTCCTCCCGTCCCCTGGTAGCCTGCAATGCAATCATCCTCTGCAGGCATATCAATGACGAGACATTGCCTTTGAAATACACAGTATCCTGAAGGGACAGGGCACGAATCGCCAGATTTCACCAATCGACTGCTGTCTTCTTCTTCTTCTTCTTCTTCTTCTTCTTCTTCTGCTTCTTCTTCTTCTTCTTCTTCTTCTTCTTCTTCTTCTTCTTCTTCTTCTTCTTCTTCTTCTTCTTCTTCGGAAGAATATCATGAAATCATGCGAACGTATTTCTATTGGCTTCCTTTGTTCGTGCTTTTTAATGCTTTCAAAAGGGCCGAGATGCTTTTGTCTGTCTAAGAGATTAATAACGGTGACTACTTTCCATTCTCGTCTTCCATTACGCCATTCTGATGCCATTAGTATGCCTTCAGTACCGAGAAAACAGATACACAGCCAATGCAGATAGGAGATGGCCCCCAAGAGAGAACAGTTTTCCATGACGAATCTGATGTTCTGATGACATACCACATGACCACATGATTCAAGCAGCTTATGCTGGACAACAGTTTATAAGAGCTATTCCAGGGGACACAGATCTAGTCATTTTAGTCCATCCTTTGTCAGCAGAAACAAATGGATTGGCCGCAAATGTATCTCTTTATATAGAATCATGCTCATAAAACCATATTTTCAAACATTTAAACGAGGTAATCTTAGTGCATAAAGACATCTTGTCAAACATTCTTGCTGTTCATGCACTTACTGTATGTGACAATCCATTTACTGGTGTAAGTAAGGTAACAGCCTTTTAGAAGCTTAAAACGTTCAATTATCTTCTGAAACTTGGCAATTTAAGTGACAAAAAAGGAAGAAATCCCAAAATCGTATCTACAGTTCATATACATGCTGTATAATCATAAAAAAAAATAAATGATCTTAACATGCAGCGTGCGGAAATCCTTATCCGGAAAATTGCAAGTAAGTGGTAGGTTGCACCAGTTATAAAACCTTCCACCAACAATGGATAGCTTTGAAGCACACTACCAAT